>NC_057794.1:333734499-333741174 GCF_018294505.1 Triticum aestivum
CTGCTCTCTCGGCTTCGAGAAGAAGGGGGGAGCGGCGGAGTTTGTGAAGAAGGAGTAGCAGCAACCAGCGAGGGGGAACGAACTGCCTCTGTTTCCTCTGCTTATAAAGAGGGACGGGGCGGATGTTTCAGCCTTCCAAATAAACAACCACCCACGATCTCTCCCACGATGCCGCATTCGACGCGTGCCATTATGGGAGAGCGCGGTGGATACAGAACAAGATTTGGCGTGGCCCAGCCCGCGTGTGCCCGTGCCCTGTCTTGGGCCTGGCCCAACAACGCTCGGCACCGTGTCTGGCCCAGGCCCGGGGGCTCCTGTCGGTGTACTAGAATAGGGGTACCCTAGTACCCCGAACTTGTGCACGGGCAGTTGCAGCACCCCGCGGCAAAGGCTTGCCGGGCGAACGCCAAGATCCCCCAAGGTTCCCTTGGAGCCATCCAAGAACAAAGTATTTAAGCTAAGGAGACAAGACCCCGGCAAGAGGAGCATGCCGGGAAGGCCAACCAAGGCGCTCCAAGGAACTTGCCGCGACGCGCCACGCGCTCTGGCAAGGCGACAAGGCCCCGACAAGAGGAGCTTGCCGGGAAGACTTAACAAGGTACACCAAGGCCCGGTGAGCGACGAGCTTCTGGACCCGGCGAGATAACAACAGCGGCAAGGCGCTTGCCGCGGCAGGCGGCCACTCTGCGCCCAGGCTCCAGCGCATCCACCAACGTGTCGCTCTGGGGGCCTCTCCGGGCGCGCGTGGCGGGAGGCTGTGCAGCCAGCGGTGCGCGGTGGCATGCGAAGCTGACAAGATTGCCATCGTGGCGAACGGTGGCGCCCCTAATAGTCCTTTTCTGCACTACTCGGGCGACTTAGACGGGCATTTAATGCCCTTGTCCCCTGCCGTCAGGGTTAGGTAGGGTGCACTGTACAAGCAACTGTATCAACTACCTCGCTTTTCACGTTTTTACCCTCCTCTGCGTTGCCACCTGTCGGTGACCCCTTTAGCGTATAAAAGGAGGCCCATGCGCAACGTAGAGGAGGTTCGGACAGTTTGCTTCGATTCATTCGTAGCCCAGAAAACATCACACTCTCTCGCTCGAGAGCAAGAACACCAGATAATACAACCAGACAAGCAGCAGTAGGAGTGTTATCTCTCCGGAGAGCTCCGAAGCTGGGTAAACTGCTCGTGTACCTCGCCTCGATCTGCACTTCGTGCGACCTCCGCCCCCCGCCGAACCGAAAGGGGCCCGGTCCGCCGGCCCCATAGGTGTTCGTGGATCAGTTTCCTCGACAGGTCGATTCTGTGTAACTTGTATGGGCCGTGCTTGTGAATGGGCCTGACTCAAGTAGGCCGCTAATGGGTCGGCCCACTTATTTTGACAGGCCCCGCCTTTTAACCTGAATGGGCCACTGTTGGGCCGAGACACATGTTGACGTATCATAGGCGGGTTCCTTCCATTCGCTGGATGGCAACTATCCGAACGCCGGGCTGACACGTGGATCTACCGGCGAATGAGAATTTTACACGTGGAAAATCCCCATTGGTCCGCGCTATTAACGGGTAATTGGATCCAAACCGGAACCCGATAGCTTAACGATGACCCGTTATGGTGGATGCCACGTGTCGGTTACCCTTGACGAAAGCACTTCTATGACGCGTGATTTATCATCATGGAAGTGGACACTTCTATGATGATATTTTTCTAATGTCATGGAACACTTCTACGACAACACAGGTATGACTATCTTGATTCTGTCATAAAATCGTCATGGATGAACATGCATGACAGAAAACGTGACCTACTATGATAAACACGTATAATCATAGAAGTGTATTTTTTTAGTGTGGGGTCGAAACTTGGAGTAAAACCTCCTCAAAGTCAGTTTTGCTCGAAAGGCAAGAGTCCTTCTCAGACTCCAGGGCTAGACGCCAGGGTTCCCGGCGTCTACCCCCAGACGCCAGGGTTCCTGGCGTCTGGCCCCTTGCCTCTGCAAAACTTCCTTTTGCACTTTCCAAAAGCCTCGTGGGCTTTCCCCTTTGGCCCAAATAAAGTGTTCTCATACCCAAACATTTCGGGAAACATTCGGAACCCCTTCCAGTGAATTCTAGAACCTTTCCGAAGACCAAACACTATGATCCCATATATCAATCTTTACCTCTGGACCATTCTGGAGCTCCACGTCATGTTTGTGATCTTATCCGGGACTCCGAACAACATTCGGTCACCAACATACATAACTCATATAATACTATATCGTCAACAAACATTAAGTGTGCGGACCCTACAGGTTCGAGAACTATGTAGACATGACCGAGACACCTCTCTGGTCCATAACCAATAGTGGAACCTGGATGCCCATATTGGCTCCTACATATTCTATGAAGATCTTTATCGGTCGAACCTTATGACAACATACGTAATTCCCTTTGTCCATCAGTATGTTACTTGCCCGAGATTTGATCGCCGGTATCTTCATACATAGTTCAATGTCATTACCGGAAAGTATCTTTACTCGTTCCATAATACATCACCTTGTTACTAACTCCTTGGTCATTTGCTTGAAAGCTTATGATGTGTATTACCGAGAGGGCCTAGAGATACCTCTCCAATACTTAGAGTGACAAATCCTAATCTTGATCTATGCCAACTCAACAAACACCTTCGTAGATACCTGTAGAGCATCTTTATGATCACCCAGTTACGTTGTGACATTTGATAGCACACAAGGTATTCCTCCGGTATCCGAGAGTTGTGTAATCTCATAGTCGAAAGAATATGTAGTTGACATGAAGAAAGCAATAGCAATAAAATTGAACGATCATTATGCTAAGCTAACAGATGGGTCTTGTCCATCACATCATTCTCCTAATGATGTGATCCCGTTATCAAATGACAACTCATCTCCATGGTTAGGAAACCGTAACCATCTTTGATCAACGAGCTAGTCTAGTAGAGGCTTACTAGGGACACTGTGTTTGTTTATGTATTCACACATGTATTAAGGTTTCCAATCAATACAATTCTAGCATGAGTAATAAACTTTTATCATGAATAAGGAAATATAAAATAACAACTTTATTATTACATCTAGGGCATATTTCCTTCAGTCTCCCACTTGCGCTAGAGTCAATAATCTAGATTACATTGTAATGATTCTAACACCCATGGAGTCTTGGTGTTGATCAGGTTTTGCTCTTGGAAGAGTCTTAGTCAACGGTTCTGCTACATTCAGATCTGTATGTATCTTGCAAATTTCTATGTCTCTCTTCTTGACTTATTCATGAATGGAGTTGAAGCGTGTAACACCCTCGATGAGACTATAGCTCCCATGTGTCGAGGCACGACTTAGAGACATAATCGCATTGAAGGCATTTTTCGCAAGTTAGGCAATCTTCACAACATCCCATGTAATACTAATAAAAGGGGAGATAACATAGTTGGCTTACACTCGCCACGTCAATCAAGTACATAAATAACATTACATCATGCATACACTCATGGCCCGACTACGGCGCCAAAATAAAAGAGAACCCAACATGCGACAACGGTCCCAATCACCCCCAACTGGGCACCACTACTGATCATCGGGAAAGGAAACATAGTATCGTTGAGAGTCTTCGTCGAACTCCCACTTGAGCTCATACGCGTCTCCTGGAGCGGAATCATCAGGCCCTGCATCTGGTGTAATAGTAAACTGTGAGCCATAGGGACTCAACAATCTCACACCCTCGCGATCAAGACTATTAAAGCTTATAGGTAAGGCAAGGTAAAATATGAGTGGAGCTGCAGCAAGCGACTAGCAAGTATGGTGGCTAACTTATTCGCAAAAGAGAGCGAGAAGAGGAGGCAAAGCACGAGCGAGAAGCTAGAGAACAACCTGCGCAAGCATTACTCCAACACCGTGTCCACTTCCCGGACTCCGCCGAGAAGAGGCCATCACGGCAACACACTCAGTTGATTCATTTTAATTAATTAAGGTTCAAGTTATCTACAACCGAACGTTAACAAATTCCCATCTGCCCATAACCGCGGGCACGACTTTCAAAAATTCAATCCCTGCAGGGGAGTCCCAACTTAGCCCATGACAAGCTCTCACGGTCAACAAAGGAATAGACCTCCTCCCAAGACGTTCCGATCAGACTCGGTATCTCGGTAACTCAAGACACTTTGACAGGTTAAAACAAGACCATCAACATCGCCCGAATGTGCCGACAAATCCCGATAGGAGCTGCACATATCTCTTTCTCAGGGCACACTCAGATGAGCGCTCCATACAACTAAAACCAAACCTCGAGTTTCCCCGAGGGGGCGCTGCACAGGACTCTAGTTTGGACCAACACTCAGAGGAGCACCGGCCCGGGGGGGGGGGGGGTTTAAAATTAAGATGACCCGCGGGCTCCGGAAACCCGAGGGAAAAAGAGGCTAGGTGGCAAATGGTAAGACCAAGGTTGGGCATTGCTGGAAAAGCTTTAATCAAGGCGAAATGTCAAGGGGTTCCCATTATAACCCAACCACGTAAGGAACGCAAAATTCGGGAACATAACACCGATATGACGGAAACTAGGGCGGCAAGAGTGGAATAAAACACTAGGCGAGAGGCCGAGCCTTCCACCCTTTACCAAGTATATAGATGCATTAAGATAGCAAGATAATATAATGATATCCCAACAAGTAAATAAAAGATGTTCCAACAAGGAACGACCTCCAATCTTCACCTGCAACTAGCAACGCTATAAGAAGGGGCTGAGCAAAGCGGTAACATAGCCAATCAACGGTTTGCTAGGACAATGGTGGGTTAGAGGTTTGACATGGCAATTTGGGAGGCTTACAAGCAAGTGGTAGGCATCGTAGCAATGGCATAGCAAAAGAGCGAGCAAGCTAGCATAGCAAAGATAGTAGTGATTTCGAGGGTATGATCATCTTGCCTGCACAGTTGTCAGAGTTGACTGGATCCTCAAAAGCAAACTCAACGGGCTCCTCGTTAGCGAACTCGTCTCCCGGCTCTACCCAAACAATACAAACAAGCAACAAGGATACAATCAACCACGTGCAAGATCAAGCAACATGATGAAATGATGATATGCTATGCGAGATGCGATGCGGGATGCAAAATGCATGATATGACAGGAAATGCATGAACCTTGCCTCAACTTGGAATTCCAAGGGTGCCACTGGAAAGATGTGATGAAATCGCTTGAAAACGATATAAAGAACGCCGGAATCGGAGTTACGGTTTGGAAATGGCAGGCGATTCAAAAATGACACAGGTCTGCGATTTACAACAAGTACGCATCTAAATGCAATGAAATGAACATGCCACAGCATCCAAACATGGCAAAAAAAATACATGGCAGGGAAGCATTCAAGATGCTTAACAAAAGACTAGCACTGAGCCACGGTCAATTCATCCATTAACAGGTTCAAACAAGCATGGCAAAAACGCAAATGGTAAAACAGATCTCAGACTTAGTGAAATTAACACTTGTCTGGAATTTCAGATCATATAGCCCTCTTCGGAGCAACAAAACAACATGCTACAGGACCTGAACATGACAAAGAAAGACATGACATGGAGCTACTCAACAAGCTTAACAAAAGTCCCTTAGTGACCTTGAGCCAAAAGGGATCACAAAATATACTAACAAGCACACGAACATAGCAAAAACATAATCAGTTTTCAGACTTAGTGAAAACTGGGACATGCTGAAACATAACTCACGAAGGCATGTTTACGAGCTCGATGCACTCACCACGGTGCAAGTCATGGCAAGACAAGCATACAACCATAGAGAAGGCACAAAATGCAAGCTAGACATGGTAAGAACAATAGCATAGCATGCACGGATCAACTACAACATCACCTGCAAAGTTGCAAACAAGTTGACAATCTGCCCAGATTCACAAAGTAGGAAAAGTAGAGCTCGATTGACTCAAGCTAGGGTGCTCCATAATTGCAAACAAAGACATGGATGGATAGAGCACTACAAGGTTAACAAAACTCCCTTACTGATCATCCTCAAAAGAGGCATGGATCACTAGGAAACAACATGAACATATGGCATCATGGACTAAACAATCCCAGACTTTGTGAAAACTACTAAGTCGCTGAAAACAGATTTACCGGGTGCCTCACTTTGCAAGCTTGCACAAGTCACCACACACATCCTAAAAATGCATGGGTTGCACCTCTGGAAAGATAACGAGACTCTTAACAAAACATATGAAGAACTCACGGGCATACCATGCACACATAAATCATGGCAAAGATGACAAAAGTCTAAGATGAACTAGCAGATCTGACAAATAACTCACGAAGCCTCCTAACAGAAATTCGGGAATCCAGATGAGCTCAAATGAAAATGATGCAATGGAATGAAATGATGTACTCGTCGAGGCGAACATTTTGATATACTATATGCCCAAATAGGAGCTATGGATGCAAAGTTACGGGGCCTCGAACAGGAGCATATGAAGTAAAAATCCTGAGGACTTAGACGAAAAAAAACCTAGGGTTAGGATTTCAAATCTGAGATCTGCACGGATTACGAGGCCCCGGAGCTGCACTGTTCACCGAAGCTCTCCGGCGAGGTTGCAGGGCTCCGGCGAGGAGGGAGTCGGCGCCGGCGAGGGGTTGCCGGACGGCGGGGTCGGCAGCGGCCGGCGCGATGGCGCGCGGCGGCCGGAG
>NC_057794.1:333741636-333762400 GCF_018294505.1 Triticum aestivum
CGCGCGGCGGTGAGCGGCGGGATGGACACGTGGCGTGGCGTGGTTGGCTGGGGCGCGGCAGCGGACGTGTCCGATCAGGCGGCGGACATGTCCGTCGGCGGCGGGGCAATTTAGGGTTTTGGGGAGGAAGAAGAGATCCGAAAAATGGGGGGTGTTTAAATAGGCATAGAGGGAGCTAGGAGAGTCCAAATGAGGTGCAGTTTTCGGCCACGCGATCGTGATCGAACGCTCTAGGTGATGGAGTAGAGTTTGGTGGGTTTTGGGCCAAATTGGAGGGGTGTTGGGCTGCAACACACACGAGGCCTTTTCGGTCCCTCGGTTAACCGTTGGAGTATCAAACGAAGTCCAAATGGTACGAAACTTGACAGGCGGTCTACCGGTAGTAAACCAAGGCCGCATGACAAGTCTCAGTCCAATCCGGAAATGTTTAATCCCCACACATGAAAGAAATCTAGAAATGACCACCGGAGGAGAACGAAGCGCCGGAATGCAAAACGGACAACGGGGAAAATGCTCGAATGCATGAGATGAACACGTATGCAAATGCAATGCACATGATGACATGATATGAGATGCATGACAACAAAAAACAACACACAGAGACAAAGACCCGAACCCGAGAAATAAATATAACTTAACACCGGAAATGGCAAGAGTTGGAGTACAAATAGGGAAAGTTACATCCGGGGTGTTACAAAGCGTCTCTTGATGTGTTTGGTTCTCTTGTGAAACTGGATTCCTTCTCCATGGCAATTGCTCCAGTATTGTCACAAAAGATTTTCATTGGACTAGATGCACTAGGTATTAAGATGCACTAGGTATTACACCTAGATCGGATATGAAGTCCTTCATCCAGACTCCTTCATTTGCTGCTTCCGAAGTAGCTCTATATTCTGCTTCACACGTAGATTTCGCCACGACGCTCTGCTTGGAATTGCACCAACTGATAGCTCCACCATTCAATATAAATATGTATCCAGTTTGTTACTTAGAGTCATCCGGATCAGTGTCAAAGCTAGCATCGACGTAACCATTTACAACGAGCTCTTTGTCACATCCATAAATGAGAAACATATCCTTGGTCCTTTTCGGGTACTTCAGGATGTTCTTGACCGCTGTCCAGTGATTCACTCCTGGATTACTTTGGTACCTCCCTGCCAGACTTATGGCAAGGCACACATCAGGTTTGGTACACAACATAACATACATGATAGAACCTATGGCTGAGGCATAGGGTATGACTTTCATTTTCTCTCTATCTTCTGCACTCGTCGGGCTTTGAGTGTGACTCAACTTCACACCTTGTAACACAGGAAAGAACCCTTTCTTTGACTGATCCATTTTGAACTTCTTCAAAACTTTGTCAAGGTATGTGCTTTGCAAAAGTCCTATTAAGCGTCTTGATCTTTCTCTATAGATCTTGATGCCCAATATATAGGCAGCTTAACAGAGGTCTTTCATTGAAAACCTCTTATTCATGTATCCTTTTATGCTATCCAAAAATTCTATATCATTTCCAATCAACAATGTGTCATCTACATATAATATAAGAAATGCTACAGAGCTCCCACTCACTTTCCTGTAAATACAGGCTTTCACCGAAAGTCTGTATAAAACCATATGTATTGATCACCTCATCAAAAGCGTATATTCCAACTCCGAGATGCTTGCACCAGTCCATAGATGGATCATTGGAGCTTGCACACTTTGTTAGCACCTTTAGGATCGACAAAACCTTCTGGTTGCATCATATACAACTCTTCTTTAAGAAATCCATTAAGGAATGCAATTTTGACGTCCATTTGCCAAATTTCATAATCATAAAATGCAGCAATTTCTAACATGATTCGGACTGACTTAAACATCGCTACGTGTGATAAGGTCTCATCGTAGTCAACCCCTTGAACTTGTCGAAAACCTTTCACGACAAGTCGAGCTTTGTATACGGTGACATTACCATCAACGCCAGTCTTCTTCTTGAAAATCCATTTATTCTCAGTGGCTTGCTGATCATCAGGCAAGTCCACCAAAGTCCACACTTTGTTCTCATACATGGATCCTATCTCAGATTTCATGGCCTCAAGCCATTTATCAGAATATGGGCTCATCATAGCTTCTGCATAGTTCGTAGGTTCGCCATGGTCTAGTAACATGACTTCCAGGATAGGATTACCGTACCACTCTGGTGCGGAACATGCTCTACTCAAACTACAAGGTCCAATAGTAACTTGATCTAAAGTTTCATGATCATCATCATTAGTGTCCTCTCTAGTTGGTGTAGGCATCACGAGAACGGATTTATGTGATGTGCTACTTTCCAAATTGAGAGAAGGTACAATTACCTCATCAAGTTCTACTTTCCTCCTACTCACTTCTTTCAAGAGAAACTCCTTCTATAGAAATGTTCCATTCTTGGCAACAAAGATCTTGCCTTCGTATCTTTGGTAGAAGGTGTACCCAATTGTTTCCTTAGGGTATCCTATGAAGACGCACTTCTCTGATTTGGATTCGAGCTTATCAGGCTGGAGCCTTTTGACATAAGTGTCGCATCCCCAAACTTTAAGAAATGACAGCTTAGGTTTCTTGCCAAACCATAGTTCATACAGTGTCGTCTCAACGGATTTAGACGATGTCCTATTTAACGTGAATGCAGCTGTCTCTAATGCATAACCCCAAAATGATAGTGGTAAACCGGTAAGAGACATCATAGATCGCACCATATCTAATAAAGTACGGCTACAACGTGCGGACACACCATTACGTTGTGGTGTTCTAGGTGGCATGAGTTGTGAAACTATTCCATATTGTTTTAAATGAAGGCCAAACTCATAACTCAAATATTCGCCTCTGTGATCAGATTGTAGAAACTTTATTTTCTTATTACGATGATTCTCCACTTCACTCTGAAATTCTTTGAACTTTTCAAATGTTTCAGACTTGTGTTTCATTAAGTAGATATACCCATATCTGCTCATCGTTTGTGAAGGTCAGAAAATAATGATACCTGCCGCGTGCCTCAACACTCATCGGACCGCATACATCGGTATGTATTATTTCCAATAAGTCATTGGCTCGCTCCATTGTTCCGAAGAACGGAGTTTTAGTCATCTTGCCCATGAGGCATGGTTCGCAAGTATCAAATGATTCATAATAAAGTGGTTCCAAAATCCCATCTGTATGGAGTTTCTTCATGTGATTTACACTTGGTTCATGCATCTTTCCCTGACAATGCTTTGGTTCCACGCTCGGTTGCATTTCGAGAATTTGCTAATTGGGGAGGGGCAATCGTATCTTGGACGACGGGTTGCTATATTTTTGATGGTGACTTTGCAGAAGCTATGATCCTAGCAGATGAGGACCCCATGCCCCTTGATGGCAATCCGCACCCAATGCCAGGGGCAAATCCTCCTCCCCAGCCATTCTGGGCCATGCTGCCATACCCTGCTTTGGGATGGAATGCCGTGCCCCCTGGCCATGATCAAGGGCACAATGATGCAAAAGGCTGGGCACAGAATATAAACAATGATGCTGGATGGGGGCCATGGTTGGAACCAGCTCATTAGCCTGATCATGCTCCTATGTAGGACCCAATCGCAGAGGATCAAAACTCCATGATACTTAACCCATCTATGGACTATGATGATGATGCAAACATGGAGGACGTGCAGCAACCGATGCTCAACATCCATCCGGTAGGACCATTGGATCCTATCAACTTGGGAATTATTCGAGTTTTCTATGGACCAATGTTACCCTCTGCCATGATTTGGGAAAGATCTTTTAAGTCATTAATGCCATAATTTATGATCAAGAACATACCCACCTTTCTGCCCGGGCTTTCTTTGCCACCAATGCCCGTCAAGTTTGATTCACTCTTGGAGCAACAATGGTTGTTCATGGATCTTTCTAAGCAGTCACGCTCCTCTGTTGTGCTCCGGGAGCTACCTGATGACACACAGGGTTTTGACTCATAGTCACACGATCATATGCATGAGCTGCCCGATGACACCCAGAGTATTGACTTACAGTCGCATGATCAGAGGCGTGAAGAGTTTAAGTTTACCTATGTCACCCCCTCTCCCCTTGGAAAAAGGCCGAGGCAACCTCGTCGTCCCAAGCGTGTTCCACACTTGTGGAAGAGAACCTAGACTTTTCTCTCAGATGAATGACTCGTAGCTGCGCCAAAAGAACTGGCATGAAGCCCACCTCTGCAATTCCTATCAAACCTACTCCTCTCCAACGCCCCAAGGCCAAGAAGCTCAAGTTTGATTCTGCTCCAAGCCAGTATATCCCTTTGCCACCCCCGACGCCGATCGCCACCATGCAGGAAATTGGCTCTGCTCTTGGCATTGCCCCGGGGGATTTAACAGTGGAGAAGCTTACGGCTACTCCTCAACGTGCTCCACAAGACGATGGTCCTAATGATGAGTGAACCACGCCGTGCATCACTGGGGCACTGGACATGTTTGGTCCCGTGTCATTTTTCTTCTGTGTTATTCTGTAGGACTGAATATCTGAACTTATCTGAACTTGATGTGTGCGTCTATGTTTGAAGTATTCCTGAGCTATTAAGCAGCCCAGCTGGCTCTTATATTTTAATGTTAGTTATTTATGGAGACTATTATATTTCGTAACTGGAATGTTTTGTGTTGGAATGTGCGTGGTTTGAATTCGGAAGCTAGAAAGCGTGATGTTAGAGCCAAGATTGAGGAGAGTCACCGCTCCATAATTTGTCTGCAGGAACCCAAATGTGAGCAATTTGACATTAGAATGATTAAGTCTTTTTGCCCTAGATGCTTTGATCAGTTTGCTTTTTCTGCTTCTGTGGGTGCATCTGGTGGAATTTTGGTCATTTGGAACTCCTCTTCTTTTGAGGCTTAGCTGGTGGAAATACAACATTTCAGTGTGGTTGTTTCTTTTAAGTCTGTTCATAATTCTGAGAAGTGGACTTTGGTTTCAGTCTATGGACCATGCGAGGGTCAACCTAGGGATGATTTTGTTAGCTGGTTGTACCACCTAACTATCCCTCCTAAGGAAATTGGCTACTCCTTGGTGATTTCAATTTTATTCGTTCTTTGGATAACAGAAATCTACCATGAGGAGATATAAATGACATCTTCCTTTTTAATGAGGTGATTGGGCACCTTGGTCTTTTGGAATTACCTATAAAGGGAAGAAGTTTCATGTGGTCTAATATGCAGCAAATACCACTCCTAGAACAGCTCGATTGGTTCTTAACAACCTAGGATTGGATAACACATTATCCTAACACTATGGTATTTCCTCTGGCTAAAACTGCCTTAGATCATGTGCCATGTGTGGTTTCTATCGACACAAAGATTCCTAAATCTAAGGTCTTCCGGTTTGAAAACTTCTGGGTGGATATGCCAGGTTTTATGGAATGTGTCCGCAAATCTTGGAGGCTCCGGTGTTTGCTGACCTCTCTACATCGGTAGTGTTAACAAGGAAATTTAAAAGGCTCAGGTATGACTTGAGGGCTTGGAGTAAGAAACTCTCTTACCTCAAGAAGCTAACACTTGATTGCAGCAAGGTTATTCTCCTTTTTGATCACTTGGAGGAGGTGAGAACGCTTGTGAGGACAGAGTTTAATTTTATGAGAATTGTCAAGTTGCATTATGAGTGCCTGTTGAAAATGCATTATATCTATTGGAAGCAGTGGTGCACGATCAGGTACATAAAGGTGGGAGAGGAGACTTCTAAATTCTTCCATGCCATGGCTTCTGAGCGCATGAGGAAGAATTCCATAGCCAGCCTGAAAACCCCGGGGATGACCGACCTAGTATCTGATCATGATCAAATGGCGGGAATACTTTGGGCCTCTTTTAAAAACATAATGGGCCAAGCCCAGGGCATCTCAGTGGGCTATGACTTGCCAAACCTCATCCAGCCCGTTCCTGGTCTGGAAGAATTGTCGCAGCCATTCTCTGATGTTGAGATTAAGAAGGTTCTGTAGGAGTTGCCACCTGATCGGGCACCAGGCCCTGATGGTTTCAATGGAATGTTCGTTGAACATTGTTGTCCCATTATTGAGAAGGATTTTCCGCGCTTGATTCAAGACTTTTATGAAGGGAAATTATCTTTGGAAAATATCAATGGCTCCCTCATCATTCTCATACCCAAAATGATCTCTCCTGAGGGACTAGATGATTTTCGACCTATCTCATTAACTAACACTTGCTTGAAATTTCTCACCAAGCTGTTGGCCAACAGGTTGCAGGGAGTGATTTTGAAATGTATTCATAAGAATCTGCATGGCTTTCTTAAGAGCAGATCAATTCAGGACTATTTAGCTTGGGCATTTGAATATATACATCAATGCAAACAGTCAAAGAGACCTATTACCATTCTGAAACTGGATTTTGCCAAGGCTTTTGATACTGTGGAACATGAGGTTATTTTGCAGATGCTCAAATACAAGGGTTTTGATGATAAATGGATTGGCTGGGTTAAAGAAATTCTTTCATCAGGGTCCTCTTGTAGGATCGAAAGTATGTCTAGAGGGGGGGGTGATTAGGCTACTTGACCAAATAAAAATCTAGCCTTTTCCCAATTTCAGTTCTTGGCAGATTTTAGCAACTTTGGAAAAGTCAAGCAATCTTAACACAATTCAAGCAAGCATGCAAAGAGTATATGAGCAGCGGAAAGTAAAGCATGCAACTTGCAAAAATGTAAAGGGAAGGGTTTGGAGGATTCAAACGCAATTGGAGACACGGATGTTGTCGTGGTTCCGATAGGTGGTGCTATCGTACATCCACGTTGTTGGAGACTTCAATCCACGAAGGGTAACAGTTGCGCGAGTCCACGGAGGGCTCCACCCACGAAGGGTCCACGAAGAAGCAACCTTGTCTATCCCACCATTGCCATCGCCCACGAAGGACTTGCCTCACTAGCGGTAGATCATCACGAAGTAGGCGATCTCCTTGCCCTTAAAACTCCTTGGTTCAACTCCACAATCTTGTCGGAGGCTCCCAAGTGACACCTAGCCAATCTAGGAGACACCACTCTCCAAGAAGTAACAAATGGTGTGTTGATGATGAACTCCTTGCTCTTGTGCTTCAAATGATAGTCTCCCCAACACTCAACTCTCTCTCACATGATATGGATTTGGTGGAAATAAGATTTGAGTGGAAAGCAACTTGGGGAAGGCTAGAGATCAAGATTCATATAGTGAGAATGGAATATCTTGGCATCAACACATGAGTAGGTGGTTCTCTCTCAGAAAATGTGTATTGGAAGTGTAGGAATGTTCTGATGGCTGTCTCCACAAATGAAGAGTAGGTGGAGGGGTATATATAGCCTCCACACAAAAACTAACCATTACACATAATTTACCAATCTCGATGAGACTGAATTGAGAAACTCGGTCGGACCGATTTAGCAAACCTAGTGACCGTTAGGATTTTCGGTGGGATTGAGATGCAACTCGGTAGGACCGATATGGTTAGGGTTACGGCATAACGTAATCTCGGTGTGACCGATTACACAAACTTGATGGGAACGATTTTGGTAATAAGCTAACCAGAGAGTTGGTTAGGTAAACTCGGTGGGACCGATCGCTCATTTTGGTGGGACCGAAATGTTACAAAAGGGAAACAGAGAGTTTACATTGCAATCTCGGTGGGACCGATTGCTCATCTCGGTATGACCGAAACGTTACGAAGGGAAACAGAGATATTACAATCCGATCTCGGTGTCACCGAGATCCCTATCGGTGAGACCGATTTGCCTAGGGTTTGTGGCATTGGCTATGACATCTGAACTCGGTGGCGCCGGATAGAAAGAATCGGTGGGGCCGAGTTTGACTTTTGGTTTAGGTCAAATGTGGTGAGGGAAGGTAGTTGAGGGTTTTGGAGCATATCACTAAGCACTATGAAGCAAGAACCTCATTAAGCAACACCTCATCCCTCCTTGATAGTATTGGCTTTTCCTATAGACTCAATGTGATCTTGGATCACTAAAATATAAAATGTAGAGTCTTGAGCTTTGAGCTTGAGCCAATCTTTTTGTCCTTAGTATTTTGAGGGGTCCACTTTCCTCATCCATGCCATGCCATTCATTGAGCTTTTCCTGAAATATTAATCTTGGAATAGCATTAGCTCAATGAGCTATATGTTGTTAGGAATTACCAAAACCACCTAGGGATAGGTGCACTTTCACCTCTTCTGTGTTGCTCAATGGCATACCTGGCAAACAGTTTAAGTACAAATGTGGGGTCAGGCAGGGTGATCCTCTCTCAGCCCTTCTTTTTGTTATAACTGCTGACCTTTTATAGTTTGTGGTTAATCAAATGTTTTTACATCGAACCTTAACCCCCCCAATCCCATCCAATGATCAGGATTTTCCTATAGTACAATATGCTGATGATATTGTCATCTTTCTATCAGCCAAAGAGGAGGAATTGGTAGCCCTTAAGAATATGTTGCTACCTTTCAGCAATCCACTGGGTTAAAGGTTAATTTTGCAAAGTCCTCCATGATTCCCTTAAACATTGATGAGGGGGAGGCAAACATGTTAGCTACTCTGTTGGGCTGTAAAATTGGGCAACTTCCTTTCACCTATCTGGGCTTGCCACTTGGAACTACTAGGCCAAGAATTGTGGATTTCATGCCCTTAGTTAACACATTGGAAAGGAGATTGACTGCTAGTTCTTGCATGCTAAATCAGGGCTCTCGTTTGCAGATGTTAACTTCTGTCTTGACGTCTATGCCAATTTACTTCCTCTGCAGTTTGCAACTCCCTCATGGTATTATCAAGTAGTTGGACAAAATATTTAGACAATGCCTATGGAGAGGTAGCAGTGATGCTCCAAAGAAATCCCTTGCTGCTTGGGGCTTGGTTTGTAGGCCAAAGGACAAAGGAGGCCTTGGGGTGATTAACTTGCATATTCAAAATAAGGGCCTCCTTCTCAAGCATCTACACATTTTTTAGTAAGGCAGATATCCCCTGGGTACCCTGATCTGGATTATCTATTATGATGTTGGAATCCCACATGCTACAACTACAGTTGGTTCATTTTGGTGGAGAGATATCCTCAAGCTTTCGGATGCATGTACTGCCATTGCCTCAGTGCACATAACATGGGAGACTCTGCTCTTTTTTGGACTGATGCTTGGTTCATTGGTGGTTCTTCTAGACCTTTGTGTTGGAGACTACCTAGGCTTTACTCTTTTGTTAACAATGATAAGGTCTCTGTGCATGAATTCCTCATATCTCAGGATATCTTCTGTGATGTCCCCGATTCAATCGTACACTAATCATACACGCAAATGTGTATGATCAAGATCGGGGACTCACGGGAAGATATCACAACACAACTCTAGACACAAATTAAAATAATACAAGCTTTATATTACAAGCCAGGGGCCTCGAGGGCTTGAATACATAAGGTCGAATAAAACGAGTCAGCGGAAGCAGCAATATCTGAGTACATACATAAGTTAAACAAGGATGCCTTAAGAAGGCTAGCACAAAAGCAACATCGATCAAAAAGGCAAGGCCTCCTTCCTGGGACCTCCTAACTACTCCTGGTCTTCGGCGGCCTCCACGTAGTAGAAGGCTCCATCAGGTAGTAGTAGTAGTCGACTAGGTGGTGTCTGGCTCCTGGGATCCACCATCTGGTTGCAACAACCGGAAATAAGAAATAAGGGGGAAAAGAGGGTAGAAAGAAACCATGAGTACTCGTCCAAAGTACTCACAAGCAAGGATTTACACTACATATGCATCGGTATCAATGAAATGGGCTGTATTTGTGGACTGAACTGTAGAATGCCAGAATAGAGGGAGAGCCTAGTCCTATCGAAGACTAGCAGCTTCAGCATCTTCAGCGGTCTTGCATCATTAGAAGAGTGCAGACTAGCATAAAGTAAAGTAGTAGTAGTGTCATCAACCTCGCCCAGAGATTCTTCCTTGACTCCCTACGAGAAAGCAATCCAGAGCCATACTATCCAATTATCACCTCAAGTATCCGGTTCTAGTTGTATCGATCGGGATACAACTCCAAGTGTCTATTACTGTAGGACATGCTATCGATATATGTTTTCTTCCCTGCAGGGGTGCACCAACTTACCCACCATGCTCGATTAACTCCGGCCGGACACACTTTCCCGGGTCATGCCCGACCTTGGCCAAACGATATGCCACAACCTGACCTAGGCTTAATAGCGAGGTCAGCACGCCGGATTAAACCTATGCCCCCAGGGGTCATGGGCCATCGCCTCGGGAACTCCTGCACGTTGCGTGGGCGGCCGGTGAGCAGACCTAGCTACCTCCTTAAAAAGGCAGGTGCTTACCATTCCAACCCGTCGTGCGCCGCTCAGTCGCATGACATATATTAAGCTTCGGCTGATGCATACGATGCAGAATGCCCATACTATGTCCACGTGATGGTTAGCGATATCAGGCCAGAGGCCCCTCGAATCAAATATCCAAATTGTAGTGGATTAGGAACGCGCGGTAACAAGCAGAGACTCACGAAAGACGTGACCCCATCGCCCCCTCTCGAGGACTTGCGGCAAGGGCTAAGAATGCTCGGCCACGCCTCCTAGTTATCTCCGGGCACCCACCAGGTCGACCCGACTCCTCATCGCTCGCAATTAAGCTCGCACAGGTACCCCTCAGGACCGAGCTATCTTTAGTAACATGGTTCAATGTAAAGTCATAGTAACCATAGTAACTGTATGTCTAATACCAAGGGGAACCCTGAGGAACCACCCTCGGTGGATTCCACTAGATGTAATCATCAAGGTGAACATAAGAGGAACCACCCTCGAGGTTCACACTTGAGGGATTGCACGACAGAGTCGTACCGGAAGTGGTTAAGGAGGAAATCACCCTCGATGACCACGACCGAATAGCTACACTACAAAGATCTCATCAGGACTGATGTACAAGGTGTCACCCTCGGCACTTGATAGTAACTCTGCAGAGTCATACAACTAGGGGGTGATGTGCGGTGTCGGGGCCGGGACGTCGATCACGTTGATCAAGTCATCGAACATAAAGCAGGGCAACTAGGACAAGGTGGGGGTCACTGATAGATCACTAACCAACCTATACTAAGCAGTTTAGGATAAGCAGGTAAGGTACAATGAACAGGTTACAAAAGCAGGCTATGCATTAGAATAGGAGCAAACAATAACAATAGCAAAATCTAAGGCAAGCATGAGAGAATGGAATGGGCGATATCGGGATGATCAAAGGGAGGGCTTGCCTGAAAGCTCTGCTAAAAAGGAAGAAGTGTCGTCGTCGACGTAGTCGATCACAGGGGCAGCATCGGTCTCGTGGTCTACCGGAGAAGAGGGGGAAGAAACAATAAATACAGTGCAAACAGATGCACAACTAAGCATGACAAGAAGATATGTGGAGCTAGGAGTGTTCTAACATGGTGCTACACATTGCAAACGAAGCGGGAAATTAACTAGAATGTTTTCTCGGGTTCAGACATCTGTGAGACAGATGTACCGGAGGGGAAGGTTCCATGTTTGTGGTGTTGGAGGCATCTTACAGGTAAATGGACCGCTTATTCGGATTCGTCAAGTTTTTCTAAGCAACTTTCATGTAGAAAACATTTTCATCCGAGTTACGGATTATTTTCTATGACTTTACAAAGTTTTAAACTATATTCTGAATTTATTTTTAAATAATTTAATTCGAAAGCATAATTATTGCACCATTACAAGGTCAGCATGACGTCAGCAGGTCAATAGGTTGACTAAGTCAAACCTAGCACATGGGGCCCGCTGTCATGGACTGTTAGCTAATTAGCCTAGTTAACTAGTTTAAACACATGGGTTAATTAAGTTAGGATAATTAACCTAAATTAATTAAGTTAATTAATTAATCTATTTAATTAATTTTAATTCTATCTATTTTTTTATTTTTAGTATTTCTTCTCTCTAGGGGCGGGCCCCACGTGCCATAGGCACAGGGGCCATAGCTGGCGCGAGCGACGGCTATGGGCGTTGGGGCATGCGAGAGCCCGAGCGGAGGCCGACCCCGGGCGGCGACGGGCACGGCAGCCCGAGGCGGGGGAAGGAGCGGCCAGCGCCAGCGGGAGGCCGGGCCGGAGGCTCACGGGCGGAGTAGTGGTGGGGGCAGCGGCCGCGGCGATGGGGCGGCAGGGCACAGAACAGAGTGGCCGGCGATGAGGGGCGAGGACGGTGGGGGAGGCGGGGCCGCGAGCTACGGTGGCAGGTGCCAAGCAACGACAGCGGCTAAGGAGCACGGCCGCATGCGGCCGCAGGCGGGTAGCGGCGAGCATGAGTCGCGGTGACGCGCTAGAGGGGGCGGGGCTGGTGGATGCGGCTCACGGTCGGGGCGGCCCGGTGTGCGCGTGGGTGGCTCGTCGTGGCCGTCGAGAGCCACGGCGGCCGCGGTCGCGGGCGTGGTGACGGCGGCAGCTGGACGGGAGGGGGCGAGCAGCAGCGGCTGGGTGAGTGCGTAGGGGAGGTGGTGGTCGGGCGCGGGTCGCGAGCGGACGGGGAGGCCGAGGCATGGTCTGCACGTGGCGGACGCGGGGTTGGGGAGCGGTGAGCAGAGCGCTAGCACGGGGAGCGGCAACAGGGATCTGCGCTAGTCGCGAGGCGCGGGTGACCGGGTAGACCGAGAGCTCGGCGGAAGCTCGAGCGCCGCGGGACGGCGCGGTAAGCGGCTACGACACAACAGAGGGAAACAGAGGGGAATGAGAGCTCACAGTGGGGGTGCATGGGGGCCTTGTGACAGATTAGTAGCAGCAGCGGCGCGGCAACGACGATGGACGACGGCGGCGACCCTATGAAGAAGAGGGAGTGGGCGTCGTCTTGGAGGTCCTCGGCGCCGTCACGGTGGTGCAGACGGGGCCGCGGAGTACAACGGTCCTTCTGGACACGCTAGCGGGTCTCAGGGTCGTCGAGGAGCACGCGAACGACAAAGGCGACGGCGGCGCGTCAAGCGGAGCGGCTTCAGGCATCCACGGGCATGGCGTCAACGGCAACAGGGCGCCGCGGCAGAGCGGATCTGGCGAGAGGGGGGACAGAAGGAGGCGAGGTGGATCTGGGAGCAGGAGAGGAATCGAGGGGACGAGGGGGGGGGTCCTTATCCTCTCCCCGACGGCGTTGGTGAGGTGGTCAGGGGCAACCCCTCCCCTGTAGCGACGCGGTCGGTGGAACAGGGGAGGTGGGCGAAGGGAATGGTGGGCTGGTTGTGGCTAGCCCAGGGGGGTTAGAGGCTGGATGGCCCCGTTGGCCTGGGGTTTTCTTTTTAACTTTTTATTTCTTTTTCGTGTTTCTGTTTTATTTTGTTTTATTTATTTTCACCTTAACTTAGTTTAAGTAAAATGTAAAAGTAGTTTCTAAACTAGTATTACTATTTATACCTCTTCCTCAAAAAGCTTCGTACTCTAATAAATTAGTTTGTTATTTTAGAAATTATAAAAGGCATTTACATAATTGTTTAAGCCACTGTTTTATTCACAAAGGGCATTTAGAAATTTTGGAAAAATGTTAGTTCACTACCAATATTATCAAAAGAATATTTGCCACATGATGAACATATTAGATTTCATGTCTGACAAATATGAATTTTTGACTTTAGATTGGATTTGAATTTGAATTGTGATTTGGATCAAGTGAAGATTAGCAACAGTAACATGATGACATGGCACCATTAACAGGGGATTACTGTAGCATGACACTAGGGGTGTTACAAATCGCCTCCACTACAAGAAATCTTGTCCCGAGATTTAAGTGGGGAAGTAAAGAGTAACTTCGGGAGAACTGACCCTTATAGGGTTAATTATCTGGTGAACAATTCAGGGAATGAGGCAGAAGTATCTCTCGAGTTGAAACTTAACAAAACATCGAGAGCAAAGTATGTAGGTACGATAGGAAGTTTCAAGCGAATGGACAAATGATTGACACCTGAACAAAGTGTGAGAAAGGGGGTTCAGAGCATCGGGAATAGATCATCTCTCGAAAGGTGGCTCGTGACATGATACGAATCCAAATGCAAGAATATTTTAGAATCAAAGTTATAAAGGAGAGTCAGGTTTTGATCCTGTGGAACTGTGGGTTATGGGCCCACCATGTGGGTTAAAAGTAGAAAGGGGGCCGATAGCAAGGCAAGTCAGATGATAGACTATCAGTTATGTTGCCAACAATGTTGGTACCAAGGGCGAGGGACGAAGAGAACTATTTTCCTGCTCGTTGAACGAGGCGGATCAATAGGCAAAGTTCTCGTCCATCGGCGGTGACCGGAATCTCAACAGCCATAATAACAAGGTCTTACTGACCAATTGTACATCGAGGTGTTTACATAAGCAGGGAACTGTTACTTCTTAGATCTCATAAACCACAAGAAAGGTTAAACAAAAGAATGTAAAAGAAAAGGTGATCATTAGATTAATCAGTACATTGGAAAGGAAAACGTTTCTAAACACAAGTATTAGAAGCATATCCTCCACAAGAAGAAGCAGAGCAGGATATACAAGATAGGATAACATGCAGTTAACCACTTCAGTAAAGTGGCGAGGAAATTCATGACGTTACCCATACAATGGTGTTTGGATAATTGATCATGAAACATTTAGCATTGTTCTTTGAATACTATTGTTGATGATCGGTGTACCACAGTCATGCTTCGGGATAGCATCAACATGGCCATCAGGTAAAGGCCAGACTTTGGATTCACAAAGGATCCATCGAAGACAACTTATAAATTAAGTCGCACAATTTTAGCAAGAAAAATGATCAGGATAGGGCCCACGGGCTCAGTAATAATTCATTGAGGGGGCAAGGATGATATTCCTGATCATGAATTCGATTGATAACCTGGAAGAGCTTAGAATATTGATGATGATCACAACATATTTGTCGAGAGGTTTCATTAAGATGTAATCGACCGATGATGACATCAAGTTAAAGAAATGATGAAGCGAAAGGTTATTGGAACCATGGGTATGACACGAACTCGGAATCAAGCTTGTTGTTCATGGTGAAACGATATGATTAGGATCGGGATTAGCTCATCATCGAAAATTGTGCTCCGGGAAGGACCAGGTAGCACAGTTAAAATTCAGCATGATGATATAGTCGATCAAGCTAGGAATGACTTGAAGAATTATTAAACTCGTAAGCAACGAAAATTACGTAGAGTCATTGAATCAGAGCGCGGACTTGATTCACTTATTGGTGTCCTCGAGTGACTAATAACTCAGAATCAGGGGGAAATCTGAAATCGGTGAGAAGCAATACTAGAAGAAGACTCATAGAAAGAAACACAGTTCTTTGGCATTCTCGAGATACCGGAGGGTAATACTCAAAGGTAGATCAAAATAGAGGTTGCAGAGATGCATTTATCTACAGAAGACAAGTGTTGTAACTTGTCTGAGAAATGGAATCAAAGGGGATCACTCATGGTCAGAACCACGATTGCAAAGGATCAAATCCCAGATATAAGATGATCTTATACCATAAGGATAATTAATTTTAAGAGAAGCTTCCATGATAAGATCTACATCGTGTCCATGGGCATGAACACAAAGTTCAAGGTTGACTCCCGCTTTTTCAATGCATACCATTTCATTTACTTCTCGCTTTTGATGAAGTTGTAGTGTTGAAAGGTTATCTGTCAAAACAATAGTAGAGTATGACCCGTAGTAGTTTCCGGGTTCACACAGATAAGAAAAGGCATAGGTTCAACCGTTTAGGGCCTCTTAGGAATATATACCACAAACTTTAGGAGTAAAAACTCAAGCTCGAAAGAAGAGCATGATTGAGAAAGTAGAGGATATAATTTACCAAAGGCATTATGTATCCGAGGAAAGGCTCACATGGTTATTGAATATGAAGGGCGTTCTCGGATAAAATCTAACAAAGGATCTCGTGGTCCATAAGGGATCAGATGTGGTCATCAGTACTCAACCAGAAGAAGAAAGAATGCAAGGAGATCAAATTATATGAGCAACTTCCTAATTCAAGCTCAAATGCAAGGGAATTATGAATTCCAAATCAAGGGATCAGAAGCAAACGCATTGATAAAGGACAGACATCTGAGCCGGAAGATCATTTGAAAGGATCAACTGATGATTGTGCACATTTGCTCACATGTTGAATCAATAGGAACAAAATGACGACGTCAAAGGATACTGATGATATTGCTAGACATATGAGAAGCATCCATACTGCAAGCGGACAAGTATTTGCAGAGCAATAGTTTGAAGAGGATTCTCGGAAGATCGAATAGTATTTTAGAGAATCTTATGAAGCATACAAACAACTGGGGATGAACGGATACTCAATAAGTGCGAGGAATTATCCGTAGGGGTATTCATGTGGTAAAGAACTGCAAAGCAGTAAGCTCAGAGGATTCTTGAGGAAACGGAGAGTATTTGGGGTATCTTGTGATAACAGGAGCAACTGGGGATGAAGGTACAAGCGGCAAGGTTCATGGGGGTTATCGCTGGTCAGGAACTACAAGGCAGTTGGCATAGTGTCTCGAGAAACATCGAGGGGTATCTGTAGAATCTTCTGGCGAAGCAAGCGATCATCGATAATGTCGGGGCCCTTCGGGAGGGAGTGGGTACGAGAGCCTAATGTCAGAGTTAGTAAAATGTTTAACCCGAATAGACGAGAGATCAGAGTCCTAGAGTATAGATGAGGAATAAAAGATCCTAATACCAACCAATGGCGACGTGGGCCCATAAGCCACACAGCCATGTTAGTAAATTTTTTGCAATTGAATAGACTCAACTTCGGCCAAGGAGTTGGAACGGGGGATGCTACAGGCAGTCGGCTCTGATACCACCTTGTGACGCCCCCGATTCAATCATACACTAATCATACACACAAATGTGTACGATCAAGATCAGGGACTCACGGGAAGATATGACAACACAACTCTAGACACAGATTAAAATAATACAAGCTTTATATTACAAGCCAGGGGCCTCGAGGGATCGAATACTGACGAGTTAGCGGAAGCAGCAATATCTGAGTACATACATAAGTTAAACAAGGATGCCTTAAGAAGGCTAGCACAAAAGCAACATCGATCGAAAAGGCAAGGCCTCCTGCCTGGGACCTCCTAACTACTCCTGGACTTCGACGGCCTCCACGTAGTAGTAGGCTCCATCGGGTAGTAGTAGTAGTCGACTAGGTGGCATCTGGCTCCTGGGATCCACCATCTAGGTGCAACAACCGGAAAGAAGAAAGAAGGGGGAAAAGAGGGTAGCAAAGAAACCATGAGTACTCATCAAAAGTACTTGCAAGCAAGGATCTACACTACACATGCATCGGTATCAATGAAATGGGCTGTATCTGTGGACTAAACTTCAGAATGCTAGAATAGAGGGAGAGCCTAGTCCTATCAAAGACTATCAGCTTCACCATTTTCAGCGGTCTTGCATCATTAGAAGAGTGCAGATGTAACACCCTCGATGCGACTATAGCTCCCACCTGTCGAGGCACGACTTAGAGACATAATCGCATTGAAGGCATATGTCGCAAGTTAGGCAATCTTCCCAACATCCCATGTAATATAAATCATAAAGGGTGGATAACATAGTTGGCTTACGCTCACCACGTCAATCAAGTACATAAATAACATTACATCATCCAAACACTCATGGCCCAACTACGGCGCCAAAATAAAAGATAACCCAACATGCGACGCTGTCCAGATCATCCCCAACTGGGCACCACTACTGATCATCAGGAAAGGAAACATAGTAACATTGAGAGTCCTCGTCGAACTCCCACTTGAGCTCATACACGTCTGCTGGAGCGGAATCATCGGGCCCTGCATCTGGTGTAATAGTAATCTGTGAGCCACAGGGACTCAGCAATCTTGCACCCTCGCGATCAAGACTATTTAAGCTTATAGGTAAAGCAAGATAAATATGTGGAGCTGCAGCAAGCAACTAGCATATATGGTGGCTAACTTATTCGCAAAAGAGAGCGAGAAGAGAAGGCAAAGCGCGAGCGCGAAACTAGAGAACAACCTGCGCAAACATTACTCCAACACTGTCTCCATTTCCCGGACTCCGCAGAGAAGAGGCCATCACGGTAACACACTCAGTTGATTCATTTTAATTAAGTTAAGGTTCAAGTTATCTACAACCGGACATTAACAAATTCCCATCTGCCCATAACCGCGGGCACGGCTTTCGAAAGTTCAAATCCCTGCAGGGGAGTCCCAACTTAGCCCATGACAAGCTCTCACGGTCAACAAAGGAATAGACCTCCTCCCAAGACGTTCCGATCAGACTCGGTATCTCGGTTCTTCAAGACACTTCGACAGGTTAAAACCAGACCAGCAACACCGCCCGAGTGTGCCGACAAATCCCGATAGGAGCTGCACATATCTTGTTCTCAGGGCACACTCAGATGAGACTAGTTACGAGTAAAACCAACCCTCAAGTTTCCCCGAGGTGGCCCCGCAGGCAGCTCAGTTCGGACCAACACTCAGAGGAGCACTGGCCCGGGGGGGGGGTTAAAATAAGATGACCCTCGGGCTCCGGAAACCCAAGGGAAAAAGAGGCTAGGTGGCGAATGGTAAAACCAAGGTTGGGCATTGCTGGAAAAGCTTTAATCAAGGCGAACTATCAAGGGGTTCCCATTATAACCCAACCCCGTAAGGAACGCAAAATCCGGGAACATAACACCGATATGACGGAAACTAGGGCGGCAAGAGTGGAACAAAACACTAGGCGAGAGGCCAATCCTTCCAACCTTTACCAAGTATATAGATGCATTAAGATAACATGGCAATATAATGATATCCCAACAAGTAATAAATGTTCCAACAAGGAACGGCCTCCAATCTTCACCTGCAACTAGCAACGCTATAAGAGGGGCTGAGCAAAGCGGTAACAAAGCCAATCAACGGTTTGCTACGACATGGTGGGTTAGAGGTTTTACATGGCAATTTGGGAGGCTTGAAAGCAAGTGGTAGGCATCGTGGCATTGGCATAGCAAAGAGCGACCAATCTAGCATAGCAAAGATAGTAGTGATTTTGAGGGTATGATCATCTTGCCTGCACAGTTGTCAGAGTTGACTGGATCCTCGAAAGCAAACTCAACGGGATCCTCGTTAGCGAACTCGTCTCACGGCTCTACCCAAACAAGACAAACAAGCAACAAGGACACAATCAACCACGTGCAAGGAACAAACAATACGAAGCAATGATGGTATGCTATGCGGGATGCGATGCGGGATGCATATGCAAGATATGACAGGAAATGCAAGAACCTGGCCTCAACTTGGAGATCCAAGTGTGCCACTGGAAAGATGAGATGAAATTGCTTGAAAACGATATAAAGAACGTCGGGATCGGAGTTACGGTTTGGAAATGGCAAGCGATTCAAACATGACACCGGTCTGCAATTTACAGCAAGTAACCATCTAATTGCAATGAGATGAACATGCTACAACACCCAAACATGACAACAAAATACATGGCAGGGATGCATTCAAGATGCTTAACAAAAGTCTAGCACTGAGCTACGGCCAATTCACCCATTAACAGGTTCAAACAAGCATGGCAAAAATGCATATGACAAACAGATTTCAGACTTGGTAAATTGACACTTGTCTGGAATTTCAGATCAGGTAACACTCTTCGGAGCAACAAAACTACATGCTACAGGACCTGAACATGGCAAAGTAAAGCATGGCATGGAGCTACTCAAAGAGCTTAACAAAAGTCCCTTAGTGACCTTGAGCCAAAATGGATCAGAAAATACAATTGCAAGCATGTGAACATGGCAAAAACATAATCAGTTTTCAGACTTAGTGAAAAACTGGCACATGCTGAAACATAACTCAAGTAGGCATGTTTACGAGCTCGATGCACTTACTATGGAACAATTCATGACAAGCTAAGCATACATCTATCAAGAACACACAAAATGCAAGCTAGAAATGGCAAGAACAATAACATAGCATGCACGGATCAACTACAACAACATCGGCAAAATTGCAAACAAGTTGACAATCTGCCCAGATTCACAAAGTAGCAAAAGTAGAGCTCGATTGACTCAAGCTAGGGTGCTCCACAATTGCAAAAAAAGGCATGGATGGATAGAGCACTACAATATTAACAAAACATCCTTACTGATCATCCTCAAAAGAGGCACGGATCACTTGGAAACAACATGAACATATGGCAACATGAGATAAACAGATCAAGGACTTAGTGGAAATGCTAAGTCCCTGAAAACAGAATTAACAAGTGCACCACTTTGCAAGCTTGTGCAAGTCACCACACACATCACAAAAATACATGGGTTGCACCTCTGGAAAGATGACAAAACCCTTAACAAAACATATGTAGAGCATCAGGGCATATCATGCACACAATAATCATGGCAAAAATGACAAAAATCTAAAAGGAGCAGCAGATCTGACAATTAACTCAAGTAGCCCTCTTCTAACAGAATTTCGGGCAGCAAGATGAACTCAAATGAAAATGATGCAATGGAATGAAATGATGTACTCACTGAGATGAACATTTTGATATGATATATGCATGAATCGGAGCTACGGATGCAAAGTTACGAGGCTATGAACATGAGCACTTGAGCTAGGGTTAGGAGGGAAAAAGTCAACCGAAAATTCTAGATCTGAGATCTTCACACGGATCGAGGACGGCCGGCGAGGTACTGTTCATCAGCGGGGGAGAGAGCTCGCCAGAGTCCGGCCGGAGGAGGATGAAGACGGAGAGGCGGCGCCGGCCTCGGGCGGCGTGGGCGGAGGAGACGGGCGCGGG
>NC_057794.1:333762737-333769846 GCF_018294505.1 Triticum aestivum
GGGGCTGGGCGCGGTGCGGTGGCGGCGGCTTCAAGCCACGGGGGCCCGGCTCGGGCCTGGCGGGCCCGCGCGGGTGGCGGCGCGGCGAAGTGGGCACGCCCCCACGTGATGGCGCGCGATTGAGCGGCTGTGGCGGCGCGGACGTGTCCGGTTAGGCGGTGGAGAGATTTTTTTTAGGGTTAGGGGGGAGAGGATCCGCGAATTTGGAATGGGGGTGTATATATAGGCATAGGAGGAGTTAGGAGAGTCCAAACGAGATGCGGTTTTTGGCCACGCGATCGTGATCGAACGCTCTAGATGATGGAGCGGGTTTAGGTGGGTTTTTGGCCAAATTGGAGGGGGGTTGGGCTGCAACACACAAGGCCTTTTCGGTCCCTCGGTTAACCGTTGGAGTATCAAACGAAGTCCAAATGATACGAAACTTGACAGGTGGTCTACCGGTAGTAAACCAAGGCCGCTTGGCAAGTCTCAGTCCAATCCGGAAATGTTTAATCCCCACACACGAAAGAAAGGTAGAAATGACCACCGGAGGAGAACGAAGCGCTGGAATGCAAAACAGACAACGGGGAAAATGCTCGAATGCATGAGACGAACATGTATGCAAATGCAATGCACATGATGACATGATATGAGATGCATGACAACGACAACAACACACGGGGACAAAGACCCGAACCCGAGAAAATAAAATAACTTAACACCGGAAACGGCAAGAGTTGGAGTACAAATAGGGAAAGTTACATCCGGGGTGTTACAACACTCCACCACCACGAAAGGATCTCGTCCCGAGATCTAGGACTGAAAGAACACCGGGTACTCAGAACAGCGGTGATCCTCGCGTTCCCGGGTAGCTTCACGGTCAGAATGGTGTGACCACTTGACTTTGAGAAATTTGATTGACTTATTGCGAGTCTTGCATTCAGTCTCTTCAAGAATAGCAACTGGGTGCTCACGATAAGAGAGATCTTCTTGGAGCTCAATGTCCTCGAAGTTGACGGTGCGATCAGGAGTATTGAAGCACTTTCGAAGCTGAGAGACATGGAACACGTCATGAACATTTGCAAAGTTTGAAGGAAGCTCGAGTTGATAGGCGAGGTCGCCTCTCTTGCTGACAATCTTGAAAGGTCCCACGTATCTGGGGGCAAGCTTCCCTTTGATACCGAAGCGACGAGTACCTTTCATAGGAGAGACGCGGAGGTAAACATGATCTCCGATCTCGAATGCCAAATCATGGTGCTTACTATCATAGTAGCTCTTCTGGCGGGATTGGGCTGCTTTGAGGTTATCTCGAATGACTTTGCACATTTCTTCTACCTCTGTGATTAAGTCATTACCCAAAAGCTGACATTCACCGGTTTCAGACCAGTTGAGAGGGGTACGACACTTCCTGCCATACAAAATTTCAAATGGGGCCTTGCCCGAACTTGCTTGAAAACTGTTGTTGTAGGAGAATTCAGCATAAGGAAGACAATCCTCCCACTTCATGCCGAAAGAGATCACACAAGCCCTGAGCATATCTTCAAGAATCTGGTTGACACGCTCGACTTGACCACCAGTTTGAGGATGGAAAGCTGTGCTGAAGCGGATGTTAGTGCCCATGGCCTTCTGAAAAGAATCCCAAAACTTTGAGGTAAAGATGCTGCCACAGTCTGAAGAGATCACTTGTGGAATACCGTGCAGAGAGACAATACGAGAGGTATAGAGTTCCGCCAATTGAGCTGCAGTGATCGACTCTTTGATAGGCAGAAAGTGAGCCACTTTAGTGAGTTTGTCGATGACAACGAATATAGCATCATTGCCACGCTTGGACTTTGGAAACCCAGTCACGAAGTCCATTTCAATGTGGTCAAACTTCCATTCTGGAATGGCAAGAGGTTGGAGGAGACCTGCTGGCCTTTGGTGTTCTGCCTTCACTCTTCTGCAGACATCACATTCATTCACGAATTGAGCAATCTCGCGCTTCATTCGAGTCACCAATAAGCCTGCTTAAGGTTCTGATACATCTTCGTGCTCCCAGGGTGGATGGCGAGGAGAGAATTGTGATCCTCGTTCATGATCACTTTACGGAGGTCACCTTTGGGTACAACAATACGATCCTCGAAGAATAGAGTATCCTTGTCATCAAGGCGGTAGCACTTGTACTTGGGTTGACTCTTGGCAATCCCAATCTTCACCTTTTTCACCATAGCATCAAGAAGCTGGGCCTGGCGAATCTGGTCTTCCAACGTAGGAGAGACTAGAAGGTTGGCGAGGAAACCTTGAGGAACAACTTGCAGATTAAGTTTGCGGAAAGCTTCACAAAGCTCGGGTTGATAAGGCTTAAGAATCAGACTGTTGCAATAAGCCTTTCTGCTCAGTGCGTCAGCAATCACATTGGCCTTGCCTGGAGTATACTCTATACTCGGATTATACTCTTGAATCATTTCGACCCATCGCGTTTGCCTGAGGTTGAGATTAGGCTGAGTGAAGATGTACTTGAGACTCTTGTGATCAGTGAAAATGTCCACTTTTCTTCCCAATAGAAGATGTCTCCAAGTCAAAAGAGCATGCATAACTGCCGCCAACTCGAGATCATGAGTAGGGTAGTTCTTCTCATTAGGCTTCAACTGGCGAGAAGTATAAGCAACAATTTTCTTCTCTTGCATCAATACTGCGCCAAGACCTTGGAGAGAGGTATCACAAAAGACCTCATACGGCTTGGATTCATCAGGCGGAGTGAGAACTGGAGCAGTGATCAATTTCTCTTTCAAAGTGTTGAAAGCAATATCACACTCCGAAGACCAAACGTACTTGACGTGCTTCTGGAGAAGATTTGAGAGAGGCTTCGCGATCTTAGAAAAGTTTTCAACGAATCTTCGGCAATAGCTTGCGAGACCGAGGAAGCTACGGAGTTGCTTCACGTTCTGAGGAGGTTCCCAATTCACAATTGTAGACACCTTCTCAGGATTCACGTCAATGCCCTTGGCAAAGATAATATGACCAAGATAAAGAACCTCATCGAGCCAAAATTCACACTTGGAGAACTTGGCGTAGAACTGATGTTCTCTGAGCTTATCAAGAACCAAACGCAAGTGCTTGGCATGATCTTCCTTGTTCTTCGAGAAAACCAGAATGTCGTCGAGATAGACCAAAACAAAGTCATTGGTGTAGGCGTTGAAGATGAAGTTCATCATGCGAGAGAACGTCGGAGGAGCGTTGACGAGGCCAAAAGACATGACAGTGTATTCATATGAACCAAAGCTTGTCCTGAAAGCCGTCTTGGGAATATCTTGCTCATGGATTCGAATCTGATGATAACCCATACGAAGATCAAGCTTGGAGAATACTTGGGCACCTTTGAGTTGTTCGAACAGCTCATTGATGTTGGGAAGTGGGTATTTGTTCTTGATGGTCTTCTTGTTCAATGGACGGTAATCAACACAAAGTTGGTCCGTTCCATCCTTCTTCTTCACAAAAAGAACACCACAACCCCACGGAGAAGAACTAGGTCGGATGAGACCCATTTTCTCTTGAATATCGAGTTGCTTCTTCAGCTCCTTCAACTCTTCAGGTCCGAGCTTGTAAGGACGTTTGCACACAGGTTCCGTGCCGGGCTCAAGATCAATAACGAATTCAACTGGCCGGTGCAGAGGCATTCCTGGAAGCTCTTCTGGAAAGACGTCTTGATATTCGCAAACGACTGGAATTTGCGAGATAGCGTCCAATTCACCCTTCTCATTGAGAGAAAATAGACGGATGGTATTATCCCGAGCAGCAAAGACAATTACATGCTCAGACGAATGAGTCAATTGAATCTGCTTGGCTGCACAATCAAGCTGAGCCTTGTGCTTAGAAAGCCAATCCATTCCGAGAATAAGATCAATATCTGAGTTACCAAGAACCACTGGAGAAGCCAGAAGATTGAAATCACCCATCATGATAGAAATATCCGGAACCATCATACTAGAACTCAGACGCTTAGCCGGAGAGACGACTTGCATAGCTCTAGGTAAGGCCTTAGTACTAAAATTGTTCTCCGATGCAAATGGGAATGACATGAAGGAACGCGATGCACTAGAGTCAAAAAGAACTTTTGCAGGAATATCGTTAACAGGAAGGTTACCCATGATCACATCTGACGAGTCCTCTGCCTGGGCTGCGTTCATCAAGTTGACCTTGGCGTGCTTAGGATTATGCTTGACCACAGCTGTACTTGCCGATCTCACAGGAGGAGGAGGAGGAAGACGCCTCTGGTTGAAACACTTGTTGGCATAGTGACCCTTCTGTTGGCACTTGTTGCATGTGACCTCTGAAAGTGGACGGTGATATGGAGCACTCGATCTTGGAGCTTGAGACGAAGTCTTGTTCTGAAAGCCAGGGTTGGGTGGGTGGGAAGAACCACTGCAACCTTTGCTCTTCTGTTGATACGGCTGACGGAACGGAGGAGGAGGAAGCCAAAACTTCTGCTGCTTGGCCACTTGAGTAGAGGAAGAAGGAGTAACATCTCTGACTCGCTTCTTGGAAGCATCACACCTCAACTGAGCAGCCTCTTGCTTCAGTGGCATGTTGTAGAACTCATCGTACCTCAAGGGCTCGAAGAGAACAAGAGCTAGCTGAATTTCTTCTCTGAGACCACCCCTGAACTGGTATATCATGCTCTTCTCATCAGGGACGTCCTGCTTGGCAAAGCGGGCGAGCTTCTGAAACAACTTGTTGCAGTCATAGACAGACAAAGAGCCTTGCTTCAGGTTGCGGAATTCCTCACGCTTGCTTTCAACCACGCTCTGGGGAATATGATGAGCTCGGAAATCTCGACGGAAATCATCCCAAGTGATAACATGTCCACCTCTGGAATCCTTGTACTGCTGGAACCATTCTGCAGCTTGATCTTTGAGTTGGAAGGAAGCGAACTTGACAAAGTCCTCAGGCCTGACATTACTGCACTCGAAATGCTTGCACAGATCCACTAGCCAATCGTCAGCATCGGTTGCCTCAACACAATTGCTGAAAGTCTTTGGCCCGTTAGCAAGGAACTGGTTGAGTGTAGCAAAGTGATTCTGATTGTTGCCTTGACTCCCTTGGTTGCCTTGATTGCGCTCTTGAAGAATTTGCATGATCAACTATGTGTTTGCATTGGTTGCGGCCATCACAGCTTGCCATGCCTCCGGAGGAGGTGGAGGTGGTGGCGGATCAGGATTCGGAGTCGTGCGCATTGGAGGAGCCATCCTGAAGAGGTTGACCTCCATTAGCACATTGACAGACAAATATTGAAGCTGAATCCAACGGAATGAAAATTGCAACATATAGTCTTCACATCCGAACAAAATGAACGAATGCATTCCTCTTGAAATGGTCACATATCCATAAATTGAGAAGCCACGTAGAATTAAGGTAGAGAAATAAATCAACAAGGTACGGATCAAGAACGAATAATCGGTAAGAAATCCCAATCTCAAACCAATATCCGTGGAAGAAGAACTAGAGCTAGTAGAATTCCCACCTATGAAACTACCGAACCTTTCCGGTTATGCAAACAGGTGTTGGGGATACAGGGGAAGCATAATATCTCACCCAAACTAGCAAATCCTACATCCAGCTGTATCCATCCTTCAACACATAACCAAGAAACCTTCGGAAACCATCTACCTCAACCTTCGAAAAGCATCCGTTATACAAGTTATGGCGATACTCCCGAACTCCCGCCCCAGTACTGGGTGGCGTCGAGGTTATCTCACCAACGAACTGCATAAAAGAGATTTTCGATGTCGGCGTACTAAACTCAGGTATTCCAGAACTGCAACGATAAAATTATGACGACAACACCTCAGAGCTCAACTCCCCGGGACACTTCCACTAAACCCCTGCAGGAGGCACCAAGACAATGTTCTCATCATAAAACCATCGGAATGATTCCAAGATACCCGCGTGATCCTAATTTTTTTAGTGAAATTTGAGAAGAGAAGAGCCAAAACTCTACGTCAGGATGCCTTACGAGAGCGATGAGGAGACTGGGGAGTAAAAAGAATTCCTAAACTCTCCGATATATAATTCCTAAATGACTCAAAACATTTTTTTCTAGACACAACTCGGCCTAATAACGATCAAGCAATGGAGCTCCTAAGGTCGGGGAAGGCTCTGATTACCAACTTGTAACACCCTCGATGCGACTATAGCTCCCACGTGTCGAGGCACGACTTAGAGACATAATCGCATTGAAGGCATATGTCGCAAGTTAGGCAATCTTCCCAACATCCCATGTAATATAAATCATAAAGGGTGGATAACATAGTTGGCTTATGCTCGCCATGTCAATCAAGTACATAAATAACATTACATCATCCAAACACTCATGGCCCGACTACGGCGCCAAAATAAAAGATAACCCAACATGCGACACGGTCCCGATCACCCCCAACTGGGCACCACTACTGATCATCAGGAAAGGAAACATAGTAACGTTGAGAGTCTTCGTCGAACTCCCACTTGAGCTCATACGCGTCTGCTGGAGCGGAATCATCGGGCCCTGCATCTGGTGTAATAGTAATCTGTGAGCCACAGGGACTCAGCAATCTCGCACCCTCGCGATCAAGACTATTTAAGCTTATAGGTAAAGCAAGATAAATATGTGGAGCTGCAGCAAGTGATTAGCATATATGGTGGCTAACTTATTCGCAAAAGAGAGCGAGAAGAGAAGGCAAAGCGCGAGCGCGAAACTAGAGAACAACCTGCGCAAATATTACTCCAACACCGTGTCCACTTCCCGGACTCCGTCGAGAAGAGGCCATCACGGTAACACACTCAGTTGATTCATTTTAATTAAGTTAAGGTTCAAGTTATCGACAACTGGACATTAACAAATTCCCATCTGCCCATAACCGCGGGCACGGATTTCGAAAGTTCTAATCCCTGCAGGGGAGTCCCAACTTAGCCCATGACAAGCTCTCATGGTCAACGAAGGAATAGACCTCCTCCCATGATGTTCCGATCAGACTCGGTATCTCGGTTCTTCAAGACACTTCGACAGGTTAAAACCAGACCAGCAACACCGCCCGAGTGTGCCGACAAATCCCGATAGGAGCTGCACATATATCGTTCTCAGGGCACACTCAGATGAGACTAGCTACGAGTAA
>NC_057794.1:333770102-333772357 GCF_018294505.1 Triticum aestivum
GGCTCCGGAAACCCAAGGGAAAAAGAGGCTAGGTGGCGAATGGTAAAACCAAGGTTGGGCATTGCTGGAAAAGCTTTAATCAAGGCGAACTATCAAGGGGTTCCCATTATAACCCAACCGCGTAAGGAACGCAAAATCCGGGAACATAACACCGATATGACGGAAACTAGGGCGGCAAGAGTGGAACAAAACACTAGGCGAGAGGCCAAGCCTTCCACCCTTTACCAATTATATAGATGCATTAAGATAACATGGCAATATAATGATATCCCAACAAGTAATAAATGTTCCAACAAGGAACGGCCTCCAATCTTCACCTGCAACTAGCAACGCTATAAGAGGGGCTGAGCAAAGCGGTAACAAAGACAATCAACGGTTTGCTAGGACATGGTGGGTTAGAGGTTTTACATGGCAAGTTGGGAGGCTTGAAAGCAAGTGGTAGGCATCGTGGCATTGGCATAGCAAAGAGCGAGCAATCTAGCATAGCAAAGATAGTAGTGATTTCGAGGGTATGATCATCTTGCCTGTACAGTTGTCAGAGTTGACTGGATCCTTGAAAGCAAACTCAACGGGCTCCTCGTTAGCGAACTCGTCTCCCGGCTCTACCCAAACAAGACAAACAAGCAACAAGGACACAATCAACCACGTGCAAGGAACAAACAATACGAAGCAATGATAGTATGCTCTGCGGGATGCGATGCGGGATGCATATGCAAGATATGATAGGAAATGCAAGAACCTGGCCTCAACTTGGAGATCCAAGTGTGCCACTGGAAAGATGAGATGAAATCACTTGAAAACGATATAAAGAACGTCGGGATCGGAGTTACGGTTTGGAAATGGCAAGCGATTCAAACATGACACCGGTCTGCGATTTACAGCAAGTAGCCATCTAATTGCAATGAGATGAACATGCTACAGCACCCAAACATGACAACAAAATACATGGCAGGGATGCATTCAAGATGCTTAACAAAAGGCTAGCACTGAGCTATGGCCAATTCACCCATTAACAGGTTCAAACAAGCATGGCAAAAATGCATATGACAAACAGATTTCAGACTTAGTGAAATTGACACTTGTCGAGAATTTCAAATCAGGTAGCACTCTTCGGAGCAACAAAACTACATGCTACAAGACCTGAACATGGCAAAGTAAAGCATGGCATGGAGCTACTCAAAGAGCGTAACAAAAGTCCCTTAGTGACCTTGAGCCAAAAGGGATCAAAAAATACAATTGCAAGCATGTGAACATGGCAAAAACATAATCAGTTTTCAGACTTAGTGAAAAACTGGCACATGCTGAAACATAACTCAAGTAGGCATGTTTACAAGATCGATGCACTCACTACGGAACAAGTCATGACAAGCTAAGCATACACCTATCAAGAACACATAAAATGCAAGCTAGACATGGCAAGAACAATAACATAGCATGCACGGATCAACTACAACAACATCGGCAAAATTGCAAACAAGTTGACAATCCGCCCAGATTCACAAAGTAGCAAACGTAGAGCTCGATTGACTCAAGCTAGGGTGCTCCATAATTGCATAAAAAGGCATGGATGGATAGAGCACTATAATATTAACAAAACATCCTTACTGATCATCCTCAAAAGAGGCACGGATCACTTGGAAACAACATGAATATATGGCAACATGAGATAAACAGATCAAGGACTTAGTGGAAATGCTAAGTCCCTGAAAACAGAATTAACAAGTGCGCCACTTTGCAAGCTTGTGCAAGTCACCACACACATCACAAAAATACATGGGTTGCACCTCTGGAAAGATGACAAAACCCTTAACAAAACATATGTAGAGCATCAGGGCATATCATGCACACAATAATCATGGCAAAAATGACAAAAAGCTAAAAGGAGCAGCAGATCTGACAATTAACTCAAGTAGCCCTCTTCTAACAGCATTTCGGGTAGCAAGATGAACTCAAATGAAAATGATGCAATGGAATGAAATGATGTACTCTCTGAGATGAACATTTTGATATGCTATATGCCTGAATGGGAGCTACGGATGCAAAGTTACGGGGCTATGAACATGAGCATTTAAGCTAGGGTTAGGAGGGAAAAAGTCAACCAAAAATTCCAGATCTGAGATCTGCACGCGGATCGAGGACGGCCGCGCGAGGTACTGTTCACCGGCGGGGGAGAGAGCTCGCCGGAGTCCGGCCGGAGGAGGATGAAGACGGAGAGGCGGCGCCGGCCTCGGGCGGCGTGGGCGGAGGAGACGGGC
>NC_057794.1:333772715-333787602 GCF_018294505.1 Triticum aestivum
GGCCCGCGCGGGTAGCGCGTGGCGAAGTGGGCACGCCCCCACATGGCGGCGCGCGATTGAGCGGCTGTGGCGGCGCGGACATGTCCGATTAGGCGGCGGACATGTCCGGCGGCGGCGGGGAGATTTTTTTAGGGTTAGGGGGGAGAGGATCCGCGAATTTGGAATGGGGGGGTGTATATATAGGCATAGGAGGAGCTAGGAGAGTCCAAACGAGGTGCGGTTTTATGCCACGCGATCGTGATCGAACGCCCTAGATGATGGAGCAGGTTTAGGTGGTTTGTTGGCCAAAATGGATGGGGGTTGGGCTGCAACACACACGAGGCCTTTTCGGTCCCTCGGTTAACCGTTGGAGTATCAAACGAAGTCCAAATGATATGAAACTTGACAGGTGGTCTACCGGTAGTAAACCAAGGCCGCTTGGTAAGTCTCAGTCCAATGCGGAAATGTTTAATCCCCACACACGAAAGAAAGGTAGAAATGACCACCGGAGGAGAACGAAGCGCCGGAATGCAAAACGGACAACGGGGAAAATGCTCGAATGCATGAGACGAACACGTATGCAAATGCAATGCACATGATGACATGATATGAGATGCATGACAACGACAACAACACACGGGGACAAAGACCCGAACCCGAGAAAATAAAATAACTTAACGCCGGAAACGGCAAGAGTTGGAGTACGAATAGGGAAAGTTACATCCGGGATGTTACAGCAGACTAGCATAAAGTAAAGTAGTAGTAGTGTCATCAACCTCGCCCAGAGATTCTTCCTTGATTCCCTATGAGAAAGCAATCCCAGAGCCATACTATCTAGTTATCACCTCAAGTATCCAGTTCTAGTTGTATCGATCAGGATACAACTCCAAGTGTCCGTTACCATAGGACAGGCTATCGATAGATGTTTTCTTCCCTGCAGGGGTGCACCAACTTACGCACCATGCTCAATTAACTCCGGCCAGACACACTTTCCCGGGTCATGCCCGGCCTCAGCCAAATGATATGCTGCAACCCGACCTAGGCTTAATAGAGAGGTCAGCACGCCGGACTAAACCTATGCCTCCAGGGGTCATGGGCCACCGCCCCGAGAACTCCTGCATGTTGCGTGGGCGGCCGGTGAGTAGACCTAGCTACCTCCTTAAAAAGGCAGGTGCTTTCCAGTCCAACTCGGCGCGCACCGCTTAGTCGCATGACATCCATTAAGCTTCGGCTGATGCATACGATGTAGAACGCCCATACTATGCCCACGTGATGGTTAGCGCTATCAGGCCAGAGGCCCCTTGTATCAAATATCCAAATTGTAGTGGAGTAGGAAAGCGCGGTAACAAGCAGAGACTCACGAAAGACGTGACCTCATCGCCCCGTCTCGAGGACTTGCGGCAAAAGCTAAGAATGCCCGACCATGCCTTGTAGTTATCTCGCGGGCACCCTCTAGGTCAATCCAACTCCTCATCACTCGCAATTAAGCTCGCGCGGGCACCCCTCAGGGCCGACCCATCTTTAGTAACATGGTTCAGTGTAAAGTCATAGTAACCATAGTAACACTACAAGAAACCTGTTAATCCATGACGAATTTCCGGTGACATTTTCGTAAACTGTCATGGATGGGCAGGTACAGCCCCATAAGCCCGCCGAAGCCCGCTAAAGCCCAGCTAACCATTCCTGGTATAAAAACCTAATCCTAACAGCCTCCACACTCCGTCCACAGCCTCCTCCCATTCCCCATCGCCTCACATCGCCGCCACCCTCCCCTCTTTGCCTCCCTCCTCCAATAGCTAGCCGCCGGCCCTCCACCTCTCCTGCTCTCACCTCGCAGCACCATGGAGCTTCCAGATCCACCGGATCCCCCACCAATTCGCCCCTCTTCAACCCATGGCTCAGGTTTCGGCCTCCCTCAGATTCGTCCCTCCCGCATGTTCATCTTTTCTAGGATCCATGGCAACCTGGCCTCATCTACTCCCCTCCCTCTTAGATCGACCAGGCTATGCTCCTCCCGTGGGATCCATGGCACGGGTTAACACGCAGCAGCTGATCTGTGACGAGCAAGGCAGGGAAGAGGTGTTCCTTCTCATGGTCTGCCGCGCAACTCGCCTTCCATGACGTCCTTGGAGATGTATGCGACTTATTTAGTACCTACAAAAATTCACGGGGCCGTGAAGATCAGAAGCTACAACCGTACCACCATGGCGGTGGTAAGAGAAGGACGACCCATCCCCATCCTTTCTAGCTAGCTTTTTTGATTTGGATTTTTCCAATCCGATCCAATCCTAACACGTAGTTTGGTTGTAACATACGAGAGGGATACCTATAGTTTAGTTTCAGTTTGGACATCATTTGACACACATTATTGGGGGATTTGGTATACTTCAATTTGTATGTGCATTCCTAAAATTGAAAATGAAATTGGTTGGGTGTACAGTTCCTACGAACCAATCTGCAATATATTTTATTCAACTTGTACTGCATCAACAACTTAAATTTGTCTGCTGTATTTACCAAATCTGTAGATGCTTGATAGATATCAATGGCACCCTGCTGTTAGTTTGCTTGCTCTGGGTCTTGGGGGGTTGAGGAGTGTTTGGGCCTCACTTTGCCCACTTGCAAGAAGCTGGCTGGGGAGCACTGCTATTTAGTAGTACATTATTGCCACCCGTCTTTTTCACTAGATCAAACTTGATCCATGCTCCTATAGGTTTTAGGTGATCATGTACGTCAAGTTATATTACAGCTGGGTGCTTAGTTTCTTACTCTCCCTGATCCATGCTCCTATAGAGTTGTTTCTGGCGTGCATGAGGGGGAGGGCAAAATGGCTTGGTTTGTTGATGCTTTTATTGCTTTACTAGGTACTAATACAATTCTTCCACAAGTGAAAGAAATTTTTGAATACAATTCTTCAACAAGTGTTTTGACATTCAGTTAATTTGACAGGTGGCTATGGAACCTTGGAGGAGTTGCTTAAGTTATCATGTGGGCACAACTAGGAATAAACAAGAAGCTGGTAAAAACTAACTTCCATTTGTTGTTGATGCTTATCATACAAAAATCATACAACCGCAATCATCTTGGGATGATGTGTTTGTCTGCAATATAGTGACTAGGTCATCAGCATGCATGCATCTCCCTAGGCCTGTACGTGTCAGACCAATAGTGAACATATTAAAGTTTGTTGCCAGAGCAAGTCATGCTACTACTAGTCCACTACCTAGGAGTGATTTGTGCATACAAGTGCTGTGCTTACTTGTACAATGCTACTTCGTAAAAGCATGGTGGTCTTGTGCCGCAAGCTTGTGCTACTACATAATGAACATTAGTGCATGCAAGTGTTTGGGCTAGCTTAGAGTGCTACAATTTGGGTAAATACCTTACTGTTTGTGCTACAGAACTTGTTCTAGTGTCCTACTACTACAGAACTAGTGAATGTGTGTTGGTGGTGTTAGTTTTTAGTTAAGAAAATTTATCACCTACTCAATTTGTCATGTATATGCGCTTTTTTATGTGAAGTCACTGTGCCGTTTTATATTTGTGTCAGGTATTGTTTATCTTGTATTTAACGAAATTGTACCAAAATAATATGGTATATATCGAAACCTTGTCGAGGGAACATCAAGGCTTCATTACTGCCTTGATGCCTCATTCAATTATTACTTGACTTCTTAACATAGTTGTATGATTAATCCTTCTGCTTTCCCTTGTTTGGGTTTGAAAGCAACAGTTTCATTGATGGTGAGTGTTTTTCGCTTATTACAGCATACATGATGGATTTTTTACTATTGTATTTCCAGAAATGCGTGTACACAGAATTGCAATCTGAAGGAGCGATGGAAGTGAAGATTGAGCGCTTTTCTTTAACATTAATAATAGATGGTATATTATTTTTGCTTCTGATTTGGGAGTGTTCGATCTGTTACATAGTGCATTTGTTCAGTCCCAAAATTTCAGTGTTATTACTAGCATATTCTCTATTTCTTGGTATTATTCACACCATGTCATTAGTCAAAGCCTGCTAGAAAGAATGATTAATCAATGATGTGCTAAGTTAAACTAAAATATGATGTGCTAAAGAAAAAAATGACATCTAGGTATACTCCCTTGAATTATTTACTTAATACATTTTCGTGTGAGGGCTCTTTACATCCATCAAGAAAATCATGTTAATATTTGTTGCATATCATTAACTAATGGTTACACTGTTAACATGATATTAATTTTGTTGGTTCATTATCTTATACCCTTTTTTTATAAAACTTCCCCTTATATTCATTTTATTGTAAAGGGTATAATCAGGAAATGGCATGTATAAAATTTAAAGACTTGCTCTCTCTCAATTCCTTGTCCCATCTCATTTTGAAGTGTGGGTAGAGATAATTATCTACCTTGTATGCCATGAAGGCTATGCTTTATTGTAATTGGAGAATGCATACTTTTTTTCTTCCAACATATATTACTGTTCTTCACAATTCCCAGGTGTGGTTATGTCTGGATTGCTTGGAAAATCAACTAATATTATTACTCTCTATTCATTTGGGAGTTAGTTGTTATAACTTACTATAATTTTTTATGTGTTGAATTCTTTGCAGGTTTGGTAGTTGGTCCGTGTCACTGGAGACTGAAGTTTTTTAGCACGAATTACTTGGGCCTGAATAGCCGCCTGGAAGTGGTGGTGTAGTGTTGGAGATTAAAATCAGCTAGTAGTGCATTTTAGTCATGTTTACTTGATTTTTTTAAATGCTTATAGTGTGTTCTAGTTATGCTCGTGATGTTTCGATATTAAGCTTTGTTTTTTGAAATCAGACTAGTTTGTTGGAAATCTGTAATTGTGTTGTGAACAAGTTCTATTATTTGAATGAATATAATTTTGCTTCCTTTGTAAATTATATGCTGCATGCATCGAAAAAACAGGCTGGACTGAAAATGGTCTAATCTATTGAACTAAAAAAATAGGTAGGACAAAGATAGACATGTAATCGATTGGACTCGAACACAATTATTGGGCAAAAGTGCAAAACCCCAAATTGGGATGGTCATTACATGGGCCATGTTGCCTCCACGTCGGATCCACGTAGACGCCATGTTAGGTCCACGTTGCTCCCACGTCATGTAAATCGGTGACGGTTTGTTTCGTCACATCCTAGTTTGGGCTCGGCGGGCCTCGAGCAGATCCATGACGGCCAAAAATCGTCATGGAAGGTGTGATGGAAAATTATGACGCGATATACATGACAGATTTCATACTCGTCAAGGATGGGTATGCATGACAATTTTTGACTGATCTATGACGAACAAGGACCGTCATGTATTAACAAGTTTCTTGTAGTTTAACTGTGTGTCTAACACCAAGGGGAACCTTGAGGAACCACCCTCGATGGATTCCACTCGATGTAATCATCAAGGTGAATGTAAGAGGAACCACCCTTGAGGTTCACACTTGAGGGGTTGCACGACAGAGTCATATCGGAAGTGGTTAAGGAGGAAATCTCCCTCGATGACCACGACCGAATAGCTACACTACAGAGATCTCATCAGCAGTGATGTATGCGGTGTCAACCTCGACACTCGATAGTAACTAGGGGGGTGATGTGCAGTGTCGTACAACTAGGGGGATGATGTGCGGTGTCGGGGCCTAGACGTCGATCACGTTGATCGAGTCATCGAACATAAAGCGGGGCAACTGGGACAAGGTGGGGGTCACTGATAGATCACTAACCAACCTATACTAAGCAGTTTAGCATAAGCAGGTAAGGTACAATGAACATGTTACAAAAGCAGGCTATGCATCAGAATAGGAGCAAACAATAACTGTAGCAAAATCTAAGGCAAGCATGAGAGAATGGAATGGGCGATATCGGGATGATCAAAGGGAGGGCTTGCCTAGAAGCTCTGCTAAAAAGGAAGAAGTGTCATCGTCGACGTAGTCAATCACAGGGGCAGCACCGGTCTCGGGGTCTACCGGAGAAGAGGGGGAAGAAATAGTAAATAGGTGCAAACAGATGCACCACTAAGCATGACAAGAAGATATGCGGAGCTTGGGGTGTTCTAACGCGGTGCTACATGTTGCAGATGAAGCGGGAAATTAACTGGAATGTTTTCTCGGTTTCGGACATCTGTGAGACAGATGAACGAGAGGGGAAGGTTCCATGTTTGCGGTGTTGGAGGCATCTGACAAGTAAACGAACCGCGTTTTCGGATTCATCACGTTTTTCTGAGCAACTTTCATGTAGAGAACATTTCATCCGAGTTACAGATTATTTTCTATGAATTATCAAAGTTTTAAACTATATTCTGAATTTATTTTTCAATAATTTAATTCGAAAGTAGAATTATTGCACCATCACAAGGTCAGCTTGACGTCAGCAGGTCAACAAGTTGACTAAGTCAAACCTAGCACATGGGGCCCGCTGTCATGGACTGTTAGCTAATTAGCATAGTTAACTAGTTTAAACACACATGTTAATTAAGTTAAGATAATTAACCTAAATTAATTAAGTTAATTAATTAATCTATTTAATTAATTTTAATTCTATTTTTTTTTATTTTTACTTTTACTACTCTCCAGGGGCAGGCGCACGTGCCATAGTCACAGGGGCCATAGCAAGCGCGGGCGATGGCTATGGGCACTGGGGCATGCGAGCACCCGAGCGGAGGCCGACCCCGGGCGGCGATGGGCATGGCAGCCCGAGGCGGGGGAAGGAGCGACCAGCGTCGGTGAGCGGCGAGGCCGGGCCGGAGGCTCGCAGGTGGAGTAGTGTTGGGGGCAGCGACCGTGGCGATGGGGCGGCAGGGCGCGGCACGGAGTGGCCGACAATGCGGGGCGAGGACAGCGGGCGAGGCGGGGCCGCGAGCTATAGCGGCAGGTGCCGAGCAGCGGCAGTGGTGAAGGAGCACAGTCGCAGGCGGCCGCAGGCAAGCAGCGGCGAGCATGGGTCGCAGTGACGCGCTAGAGTGGGCGGGGCTGTTGCACGTGGCTCGCGGTCGGGGCGGCCCGGTGTGCGCACTGGTGGCTCGCCGTGGCCGCCGAGAGCAACGGCGGCCGCGGTCACGGGCGTGGTGACGGCAGCAGCTAGACGGGAGGGGGCGAGCAGCAGTGGCTGGGTGAGCGCGCAGGGGAGGTGGTGGCCAGGCGCGGGTCACGGGCGGACGGGGAGGCTGATGCATGGCCTGCACACGGCGGACATGGGGTAGGGGAGCGGTGAGCGGAGCGCCGGCGCGGGGAGCGGCAACAGGGAACTACGCTGGTCGCGAGGCGTGGCTGACCGGGTAGACCGAGAGCTCGGCCAAAGCTCGAGCGCCGTGGGACGGCACCGTAAGCGGCTACAACACGACATAGGGAAACAGAGGGGAATGAGAGCTCACAGTGTGGGCGCACGGGGGGCCGGTGATGGATTAGTAGCAGCAGCGGCGCGGCAACGATGATGGACCACGACGGTGACCCGATGAAGAAGAGGGAGCGGGCGTCGTCTTGGAGGTCCTCGGCGCCGTCACGATGGTGCAGACGGGGCCGCAAAGTACAACGGTCCTTTTGGACACGCTAGCGGGTCTCGGGGTCATTGAGGAGCACGCGAACGGCAAAGGCGACGGCGACAGCGGTGCGTCGAGCGGAGCGGCTTCGGGCGTCCACAGGCATGGCGTCAACGGCAACAGGGCACCGCGGCGGAGCGGATCTGGCGAGAGGGGGGGAGGAAAGGAGGCGAGGTGGATCTGGGAGCATGACATGAATAGAGGGGACGAGGGGGAGTCCTTATCCTCTCCCCGACAGCGCCGACGAGGTGGTCAGGGGCAACCCCTCCCGTGTAGCCACGCGGTCGGTGGAACAGGGGAGGTGGGCGAAGGGAATGGTGGGCCGGTTGTGGCCAGCCCAGGGGGTTAGGGGCCGGATGGCCCAGTTGGCCTGGGGTTTTCTTTTTAACTTTTTATTTCTTTTTTGTGTTTCTGTTTTATTTTGTTTTATTTATTTTCACCTTAACTTAGTTTAAGTAAAATGTGAAACTAGTTTCTAAACAAGTATTACTATTCATACCTCTTCCACAAAAAGCTTCGTACTCTAATAAATTAGTTTGTTATTTTAGAAATTATAAAAGGCATTTACATAATTGGTTAAGCCACTGTTTTATTCACAAAGGGCATTTAGACATTTTGGAAAAATGTTAGTTCACAACCAATATTATCAAAGGAATATATATTAGATTTCATGTCTGAAAATATGAATTTTTGACTTTAGATTGGATTTGAATTTGAATTGTGATTTGGATCAAGTGAAGATTAGCAATAGTAACATGATGACATGGCACCATTAAAGGGGATTACTGTAGCATGACACTGGGGGTGTTACATCTTCTCAATGTTATTTCTGCCATTGTCCCATGAGGCTGCCCTGGAGTTGCAAGTACTGGAAGGTTGGATTTTGGATTTAAACAGAGACCCGAACATACCAGATGTTCGGATCTGGCCTGGCAAATCAGGATGTTACACTGCCAAGAGTTTTTACACGCTTATGCACCCCCATTTGCCCACAATTCTACCATGTAAATGGTTGTGGAAGAGCAGGTGCACCATGAAGATCAAAGTCTTTGGCTAGTTGCTCTTCTTTGATAGACTCAACACCAAGGACTTGTTGATATGCAAGCATTGGAGATCTCCTTTGGATGATAATCTGTGTGTTATTTGCAATGAACATGTGTATGAGGATAGGTTGGACTTGTCTTTCAACTGTAATTTCAGCCGTAGAGTTTGGAGTTATCTTTGTATTGACTGGACCAGGGGACCTGATATTCATCAGTGTATTCGGCATGCAAGATCCAGGTTCAAGCATCCTTTCTTCTTCGAAGTAATGCTCACTGCAGCTTGGAATGTTTGGATCCTCAGGAATGGTAGAAATTTCAGAGGGGAGAATGTAACTTTTGGTGCTTGGAAATATAACTTTGTACATGATCTTTCCCTTTTAGCTCATAGGCTAAAGGTAGACACCAGGGTCAAGCTGACTACTTGGATTAATTCCCTACTTTAACTTTAGGTAGGTAGTTGTAGTTTTATAACCTAGTCCATGTAAATTCCTCTGTTTGTACAGTTGTTGTTCTTTAATAAAGGGATGTGGGGCTTTGCCTCACAGTAAATATTCAAAAAAATGACCTAAATGACAGTGCCACAAATATGTTGCACTATCATTATCAACTTTGCATCTTTTGGTATCAATATTATGAATATGTGTATCACCACATTCGAGATTCAACAGAAATAGACCACTCTTCAAGGGTGCATGACCATAAAAGATATTACTCATATAAAAAGAACAACAATTATTCTCTGATTTAAATGAATAACTATCTCGCACTAAACAAGATCCAGATATAATGTTCATGCTCAACGCTGGCACCAAATAACAATTATTCAGGTCTAAAACTAATCCCGAAGGTAGATGTAGAGGTAGCGTGCCGACGGCGATCACATCGACCTTGGAACCATTCCCGACGCGCATCATCACCTCGTCCTTAGCCAATCTTTGTTTAATCCGTAGCTCCTATTTCGAGTTACAAATATGAGCTACCAAACCAGTATCAAATACCCAGGCGCTACTACGAGCATTAGTAAGGTACACATCAATAACATGTATATCAAATATACCTTTGTTCACTTTGCCATCCTTCTTATCCGCCAAATACTTGGGGCAGTTCCGCTTCCAGTGAACAGTCCCTTTGCAGTAGAAGCACTCAGTTTCAGGCTTGGGTCCATCTTTGTGCTTCTTACCGGGAGTGGCAACTTGCTTGCCATTCTTATTCAAGTTCCCTTTCTTTCCCTTGCCCTTTTTCTTGAAACTAGTGGTCTTGTTAACCATCAACACTTGATGCTCCTTCTTGATTTCTACCTCTGCAGCTTTAAGCATTGCAAAGAGTTCAGGTATTATTTTTTTCATCCCTTGCATATTATAGTTCATCATGAAGCATTTGTAGCTTGGTGGAAGTGATTGAAGAACTCTGTCAATAACACAATCAACTGGAAGATCAACTCCCAGCTGAGTCAAGTGATTATAATACCCAGACATTTTGAGTATGTGTTCACTGGTAGAAGTGTTTTCCTTCATCTTGCAGCTATAGAACTTGTTGGAGACTTCATATCTCTCAACCCGGGCATTTACTTGAAATATTAACTTCAACTCTTGGAACATATCATATGCTCCAAGACGTTCAAAACATCTTTGAAATCCTGGTTCTAACCCATAAAGCATGGCACACTGAACTATAGAGTACTCATCAGATCGAGCTTGCGAGACTTCATAACATCAGCTTCAGCTCCTGCAGCAGGCCTTTTACCTAGCGATGCATCAAGGACATAATTCTTTTGTGCGGCAATGAGGATAATCCTCAAGTTACGGACCCAGTCCGTGTAGTTGCTACCATCATTTTTCAACTTAGCTTTCTCTAGGAACGCATTAAAATTCAGGGGAACGGTAGCTCGGGCCATTGATCTACAACATAGATATGCAAAACTATAAGTCTAAGTTCATGATAAATTAAGTTCAGTTAATCATATTACTAAAGAACTCCCACTTAAATAGACACCCTTCAAGTCATCTAAGTGATACATGATCCAAATCAACTAACCCATGTCCTATCATCACGTGAGATGGGGTAGTTATCAATGGTGAACATCTCTATGTTGATCATATCTACTATATGATTCACGTTCGACCTTTCGGTCTCCAGTGTTCCGAGGCCATGTTTGTACATGCTAGGCTCGTCAAGTTTAACCCAAGTATTTTGTATGTGCAAAACTGCCTTGCACCCATTGTATATGAACGTAGAGTCTATCACACCCGATCATCACGTGGTGTCTCGAAACGATGAACTGTAGCAACGGTGCATACTCAGGGAGAACACTTTTACCTTGAAATTTAGTGAAGGGATCATCTTATAATACTACTGTCGTTCTAAGCAAAATAAGATGTAAATAAGATAAACATGACATGCAATCAAAATATGTGACATGATATGGCCATCATCTTGTGCTTTTGATCTCCATCTCCAAAGCATTGTCATGATCTCCATCGTCACTGGCATGACACCTTGATCTCCGTCGTAGCATCATGGTGGTCTCGCCAACTATTGCTTCTACAACTATCGCTAACGCATAGTGATAAAGTAAAGCAATTACATGACATTTGCACTTCATACAATAAAGAGACAACCATAAGGCTCCCGCTGGTTGCCGATAACTTACAAAACATGATCATCTCATACAATAATGTTTCTTTACCTCTTTACCTAATAATAATAAAGGACGGAAGCTTTCATAGTTCTCCATACGTCACCTTTTTATATCCGTTGATTTGTGTTAACAATAAAGATTGATGGTTGAGATATAAAACGCAAACCCCAAAAAAATATTCGTACGTACGTTGCGTCTCTGCCCACAACTCATCTTTCCTCTTTACCTAATAATATTAAAATACGAATGATTTCATAATTTTTCATACGTTCATACATTATTTTTCTATTGTCGTCGCACAATAATTTCTTCTTTGTATCCGTATAGGTCACCTCCACTTCGCTGGTAGTCTCCAACACGAAGAGAAAATAAAATGGCCCATGCAGTCCTTGATACATCTCCAACAAATCTACTTTTCCTAACGCTTTTCCTCTTGTTTTGGACTCTAATTTGCATGATTTGAATGAAACTAACCCCGGACTGACGCTGTTTTCAGCGGAACTATCATGGTGTTGTTTTTGTGCAGAAATAAAAGTTCTCGGAATGGAACGAAACTTTGCGAGGAATTTTTATGCAAATAAAGAGAATTTCTGGATGAGGGGGGCACCTAGGTGGGCACAACCCACCAGGGCGTGCCCCCCTCCTGGCGCCCAGGTGGGTTGTCCCCACCTGATGGCCCGCAGACCCTGAAACCGACGCTATAAAATCTATTTTTCTAGAAAAAATTAGGGAGAAAGAATTATCGCGATCCACGAGATAGAGCCGCCGTCACCTCTTGTTCTTCACCGGGAGGCCAGATCTAGAGTCCGTTTGGGGCTCCGGAGAGGGGGATCTTCATTCTTCGTCATCACCAACCCTTCTCCATCGCCAATTCCATGTTGCTCCTCACCGGGAGTGAGTAATTCATTCATAGGCTCACTGGTCGGTGAGGAGTTGGATGAGATTCATCATGTAATCAAGTTAGTTTTGTTAGGGCTTGATCCCTAGTATCCACTATGTTCTAAGATTGATGTTTCTATGACTTTGGCATGCTTAATGCTTGTCACTTTGGGCCCGGGTGCCATGATTTCAGATCTGAACCGTTTATGTTGTCACCATTATATCCATGTTCTAGATCCGATCTTGCAAGTTATAGTCACCTACTACGTGTTATGATCCAGCAACCCTGGAGTGACAATAGTCGAGACCACTCTCGGTGATGGCCGTAGTTTGAGGAGTTCATGTATTCACCGTGTGCTAATGCTTTGTTCCGGTTCTCTATTAAAAGGAGGCCTTAATATCCCTTAGTTTCCAATAGGACCCCACTGCCACAGGAGGGTAGGACAAAACATGTCATGCAAGTTCTTCCCATAAGCACGTATGACTATTTACGGAATACATGCCTACATTATATTGATGAACTGGAGCTAGTGCCATATCGCTCTAGGTTATAACTATCTCATGATTAATATCATCCAATGAGTCACCGATCCAATGCATACACATTTATCTTATATTGTTCTTGCTAAGTTACCATTGCTATCGTAACTGTTGCACTTGTTACAAAACTATTGCTATCACTGTTACTGTTACTATTGCTGCTGTCACTATTATCAAAACTATCATATTACTTTGCTACTGATCACTTTGCTGCAGATAATTAACCTCCAGGTGTGGTTGAATGTCAACTCAGCTGCTAATACCTTCAAATATTCTTTGGCCCCCCTTGTGTCGAATCTATAAATTTGGATTGAATACTCTACCCTCGAAAACTGTTGTGATCCCCTATACTTGTGGGCTATCAGTCCTCCGTCTCCCACATGAACACGAGAGGGAACCGAAAAAAAATCCCCTACTAATTTATCTGCTTATCCGTGACCGCACTGCTCCTGGTCACGAGAGGGAGGATGATCCCTTTGTCGTCGCTTTCCTCTTGAGCAACGGAAACACCTAAGATTGACTGCAAGAATCCAACCACTTACACTCCTAGACCACCGGCGTCCTCACCGCCGAGTTCGTCGGCCACGTGCGCCACCACAAGGGAGCCTGCAGACTTGGTTGAGCTTGCCCACTACCACGCCATGCTATTGTGCGTCGCTGCCTTTGCCGCCTCAGATCACCTGACCTCGACAACAACCAGGAGAAGCTCGACTCCATCATCGACCGCAATGGGAAGCTGCAGGCTACAGCAGCATGTCGCCTCCCTCCTACAAGCTTGGCTTCCAAGACTTGACCTAATGGTGGTGTCGCTCTCCAGGGGCAGCAGTGGTGGAATAACTCCACGATCGGGCAGGGCACAAGCATGCAGGGGCCAAGGCTACAATTGGGGAGGCGACGTGGTGGTCTATGGTGTTGGTCGAGGATGCGGGCAGGATGTGCCTGGCAGCGACGATAGAGGAGGCTCGGGTTGGTGCAAAGAAGCGAGCTTGAGGGGGCGGCCAGAGCAGAGGAGGAGCCGAGGCATGCGTGCGTGGAAGCAAAGGAGCGGCGCGGTTGGAACCGATGACGAGTTGCTCTTGGCCGAGGAGGGCCGATGGAGGTGTAGAAGAGGACACGCGCAGGCGCCGCATTTGAGGAGGTGGCCAACGAGAATTTGAACAAGGGCAGCGGAGGTGCGGCCATGTGGATGGGGCGCGAGGAACTCCACTCCCTAGCGCGCTGCATGCGTGCGTGTGTTTGTAGCTGACGACGGTGAATAGTACGAGGAAGAGAGGTGGGATCGGGGGAAGCTGACTAGGGTTATGGAGGGTTTAGGTGGGCCTTGGGCTGAGGTGTAGTGAGCTGGTGACTGGGTTGTGTGGCGCTGAGAGCCGCCCATGTTTATCTTTACAGGGAAAAAACAGGTAGAAGGCCCTGATGAGGTATAGTAGCTGATATCCTAAAAAAGGTATATTAGCTGATGGAACTTATTATTTTATTTCATAATCCCATTTGTGACGTACTATTTAAGGTATTTTCTTTTCAAAGATTTTCCCTTTAAAATTTTGTTTTGATAGCTAATTGTCTTTCTGTGGGTCTTTTAGTTGACATGATCAGCGGTCAAACTGTTCGAATGTCAAAATCGTTTGAATATTTCAAATTGGGTTGTATATAGATAACTATATATATGATATGTATTATAGCCGTCTTCTTAGTTCTATTAGCAGTTATTAATGTCTACTTCTTTTATACAGACTAGCACTACTGATTATGTTTGATATCTACTTCTTCAGATGGTGAGCAAATAAAGAATCAACCTTATGATTTAGAATAACCTGGTAGTTTTCTAGCAAGGTAATTCTCCTATTGCATAGTGATTTTGTAGGTGGCATGTAAACTGAAAAGAAAATGATGATGATGTTGTACACTACCTCTTAGAGTACTAGATTATTATTGGGGTCATTATATGTTTTCCTTTTTTGATCATTTAATGCATGACACATATATTACGGTTATAGGAAATATATATTGTTGACAATTATTTTTTGACTTGCTAAAAAGTATGGCATCCTTAATATCAATGCTATTTTGTTGGATGTTGAATATGTCATCTAAGAGGAGTTGAGTACCTTTATGCTCATTCCAAATGTATGGAGGCTATACTTGAGAAACTTGATAATAAAACTGCTTTGAAGCTCGGGTCTTGGTAGTGAGCTGGATACAAGGAACATAATATCTAAGAATATGTAAATTCCAAAACTAAAAGTAGTATGTAATGGCTGGCAAGGGATTT
>NC_057794.1:333787897-333823082 GCF_018294505.1 Triticum aestivum
AGATGAGATGTTGGCGATGCCCATCATTATAACAAATAATTATGCGCATGTATAGAAAGAGCTTGTTGCCTCCGAGGAGGAGCGATGACATGAATGCGTCTTGGACTAGACGACAAGAGTGTGGGGATGGTGCATGCACCAAGTGTGGATGAGACAAGGATGGTGCCCATCATCATTACAAGTACTCTAAATTACATGTTGGTGAAAGGAGGGGCTTGCGAAAGATGTGTTATATGATGACCAAGATCATCGCCTTGAGATTGATCACATTCATGTTAAATAGGTGGAGAACTTGACTACCATTGACGATAGTGGAGAAGAGATTGAATATAAAGATGGGTCATTTGTAGCGTGTAAAGGTTTGTTTTTCCCATTGCAACACACACGCATATTTGCTAGTATCACATCATGTCTTGACCATATCACATCACAACATGCCCTGCAAAAACAAGTTAGACGTCCTCTACTTTGGTGTTGCAAGTTTTACGTGGCTGCTACAGGCTTCTAGCAAGAACTGTTCTTACCTACGCATAAAACCACAATGGTGATTCATCAAGTTTGTTGTTTTAACCTTCTTCAAGGACCGTCCACAGTCAAATTCGATTCAATTAAGTAGGAGAAACAGACACCCACCAGCCACCTTTATGCAAAACAAGTTGCATGTCTATTAGTGGAACCGGTCTCATGTACGTGGACATGTAAGATTGGTCCGGCCGCTTCATCTTACAATACCGTCGAATCAAAATAAGACGTTGGTGGTAAGCAGTATGACTATCACCGCCCATAACTCTTTGTGTTCTACTATTTCATATCATCTACGCATAGACCTGGCTCGGATGCCACTGTTGGGGAACATTGCATGGAAAACAAAAAAAATTCTACGCCCTTGCAAGTTCTATCCATGGAGATGCATAGCTACGAGAGGGGGGAGCATCTTCATACCCTTGAAGATCGCAAAGAGGAAGTGTTTATCAATGCAGTTGATGTAGTCGTACACCTTCACGATCCGTCCCGATCAAGTACCGAACGTACGGCACCTCCGCGTTCAGCACATGTTCATCTTGATGATGTCCTCGCCTTCTTGATCCAGCAAGACGGGCGAAGTAGTAGATGAGTTCCGGCAGCACGACGGCGTGGTGATGGTGTTGGTGAAGAACAATCTCCGCAGGGCTTCGCCAAGCACAACAGAAACTATGACAGAGGATAAAATAGAGGGAACGGGGTTGCCGGCACACGGCTTGGTGATTCTTGATGTCTCTTGGGTGCTAGCCCTGCCCCTCTATTTATATGTTGAGCCCTGGGGTCGAATCTTGGAGTAAAAGCCTCCTTAAAGTTGGTTTTGCCCAAAAGGCAAGAGTCCTTCTCGGACTCCAGGGCTAGACGCCAGGGTTCCCGGCGTCTACCCCCAGACGCCAGGGTTCCTGGCGTCTGGCCCTTGGCCTCTGCAAAACTTCCTTTTGCACTTTCCAAAAGCATCATGGGCTTTCCCCTTTGGCCCAAATAAAGTGTTCTCATACCCAAACATTTTGGGAAACATCTGAAACCCCTTCCGGTGAATCCTAGAACCTTTCCAAAGACCAAACACTATTATCCCATATATCAATCTTTACCTCCAGACCATTCTGGAGCTCCTCATCATGTCTGTGATCTCACCCGGGACTCCAAACAACATTTGTTCACCAACATACATAACTCATATAATACTATATCATCAACGAACATTGAGCGTGCGGACCCTACGAGTTCGAGAACTATGTAGACATGACCGAGACACCTCTCTGGTCAATAAGCAACAGCGGAACCTAGATGCCCATATTGGCTCCTACCACAAACCACACCGTTGATGGCCATACATCCACACCTTTAGTACCTCTTCCAACCTCCTCTTACTCGCCTGCTACTTATGGCATCGATCATAACTCTATGCCAGAATACATGCCATGTTGAAGCCGCGGAAGGAAAATAGATCTATTGAAGGTGTACGAACCAAGTTGTGGACCTAAGATGAGAGAATGAGTCTTTTCCTAATATATAGCTAATGTATGTGTATTGTGTCTCTTCTATTTCAAAGGTCATTTTGTTAAACTTAAGTTGTGAGGTATTATCTCTAGAGAGATCACAGTAACTATGCCATTTACTACTGTCCTTTTGTCTCCTATCTTGTTGTGTTCCTCAACAAGTATGCTCCTCTTTAATTGCTTTGCACCAATGGGTTTGCCTTATTCCTACTGATAATCTTGGTTTGGCCATGGGATTCGGGAGGATTAAGGTTGACAAGTCTTTTGGTTCTAGTGTGTGTGTGCCATTGAGAAGGCATCGTTGAGTATGGGCAACAAATAGTGGACCTCTCTACCATAAAATAGAAGTATTAATCGATATTATGACCACAAGTGTGAACGCTTAAAATTCAACATAGTCGGGGACGGTATGACCGAACATTAAAATCAATCAAGACATACTGAGGGCATCATTTACTGAAACCTTCAGATTTTTCAAGGAATGGAACCGTATGGAATTCTTCCTACGTAGGTTGTCAAATTCTTCCTACGGTTCCATAGGGAATGAAACCATAGGATTTTTCACCAAATGGAACCGCAGAGTAGGGAATTCTTCTCCAAGTGCACTCAATAAGGAGTGGACATGATGGACCATCCTCGTCCATTAGGCTGGCTACGCTAGTGATCCCGCTTCTCTAAGAGAAAACTACTCTCTTTTGTTTTTTTGCGCAGGGAGGCGGGCTACTCTCAGAGATGGGAAAAAAGACGCTTTGCCATAAATCATTTTACCATATGGCTATGCATGCTCAGCGGCCTACCCGCTTTCATGTTAGGCCGACAATACGCTTGCTAGCAATAAACGAAAAAGGCTCTCGCCCTACTTTATATATAAAGCACCGATCAATGACAACCCACCACATACAGCACACACCCACACACAACACCTGAGGCAGGATACATAGGTGCTGAAGAACAACTACACACTCCAAGCAACATCTATCGTACTACAGGTAGGAAGATAAATCATCACTAGACTCCAAATGAGCCCTCAAACATGACACCATGAAGAGGGGCAGCCAAAACTCAACGGATCAGGGCCTCCAAAGTGGTGTCTTCGGGAAGATCACAACGCTGTAGCACCACCACTGCTCGATCCAGAGGATCAGGGTCACCTCCCAGAGCATCCCGGAGCATCAAGAGCATCCACGATGGAGCCTTCAAGAAGGGTACGACGCCCACAGACGCCGCCGCTGTCAGTCTGGCCAAGGCAGGCAAAGTTTTCACCCCGACAAGCACTATCCGCCACCGGAACAAGGTAAGCGCAACCAATATAGGTTGGTCACACCCACCATTGAACGCCGAAAGCTATTCGCCGCCGCACTCATGGCCATGGCCGCCAGCCAGCACCCGAGCCGCGTCCCCTACCCACGGGAACCGCGGCTCCCACCACCGACCAGTGAGGGGGCAGAAGGTCCCTCCTTCCACCCCCACGCGAGCCCCTTGATGAGATCGGGTATGAGCAGGCCAGATCCGGGGGCGCTATCGTCAGTGGCCACAGACTGGTTGCACACTGGGGACCAGGGCCACCGTCGGACACGGCGGCAAGGCCGGGAAGCACCCATACCTCCCTCCCAGGAGCACCCCTGCCACCACCGACCACCCACACTCGCCACCAGCCGCATGACATAGACCAAGAGCAGCGGGGGGAGAAGGTCGCACCACCACCACAACGCCGCCCCCTCCACCAGCCAAGATGTCCACGACGGAGGCAGCCGCCCACAGCTCAAGCCGCCCCCGGCCAGTGCCGCTCGGAGGGCCAGATCCGACAGAGCCGCGACTGCATCTGGCCCCCAAGCACACACCTCCAACACGTCACCATCGCGCACTTCTCCTAGTGCATCACCACGCCACCGCACCCATTGTCTAGCACGACACCCCGGCTCAGTCGCCTCGGCCTGCTCCAAGCCCACTGAGCGAGAGGGCGAGATCTCCCCAGCGCCGACTAGGCTTTGCCTAGTCGTGCCCTCTGGTGGCAGTGAGGGGGAGAAGGAGCGGGAGGGGGGCCCGCTGGCGACGGCTAGGGTTTCCATCCGGTCTTGTGCGGGGCTACCCGGGAGGAGTGAGCGAGGGGGCCTTTTTCCGCTGCTGCCTCAAAACGTTTTGACATGGGTAGACTTAGACTTGGCCATGGGCAGCCTGGCCCGGTCAGCTCCCCCGACTGAGGGAGTCCTGGACTAAGGGGTCCTCGAGCGTCCAGGCCATGGGTCGGACTGATGGGCTGTGAAGATACGAAGATCGAAGACTGTACCTGTGTTTGGATAGGACTCACCTTGGCGTGGAAGGCAAGCTTGGCGATCAAATATGTAGATTCCTTTCTTTGTAACCGACCCTATGTAACCCTACATCCTCTCGGTGTCTATATAAACCGGAGGACTTAGTCCGGAGAGGAGGAGATTCATTATCATAGTCATACCGGCTAGACTTCTAGGGTTTAGCCATTACGATCTCGTGGTAGATCAACTCTTGTAATACTCATATTCATCAAGATCAATCAAGCAGGAAGTAGAGTATTACCTCCGTAGAGAGGGCCCGAACCTGGGTAAACATCGTGTCCGCTGTCTCCTGTTACCATCGACCTTAGACACATAGTTCGGGACCCCCTACCCGAGATCCGCCGGTTTTGACACCGACATTGGTGCTTTCATTGAGAGTTCCACTATGCCATCCTCAAAAGGTTTGATGGCCCCTTCAATCGTCAACAACGATGCTGTCCAAGGTGAGACCTTCCTCCCTGGATAGATCTTCATGCTCAGCGGCTTCGTACTGCGGGCCAACTCGCTTGGCCATCTGGAGCAGATCGATAGCTACGCCCCTGGCCACCAGGTCAGATTTGGAAGTTTGAACTATGTCACGGACATCAGTGGAGACTTGATCTTCGCTGGATTCGAGGCCGTGGCAACCGCTCCTGGTCACCCAGATGGACATGACCTAAATCTATCATCGGACAGCATCCAGGAGATAGCTCCTGCAACCGCTATGGCTTTAGATTTGGAGCATACTGCGCCATCCAAGTACCGGAGGCTCAACCCCACCACGGAGGCCACAGATTCCCCAGAGTTGGAGCCACACATGGACTTGAACTCACACGAGATCTGCGTCTCCGGAACTCCGGACTTGTTTCTGGCAGTAAGTTCCGAACCGCGGGAGTTCACGGATGCTAAACTTGAACGTTTATCGGTCTTCGAATTCAACACCGCAGACATCTTCCAGCACTCGCCTTCGGGCGACGTGCTAAACTCATTTAAGAACCTGTCCTTGGCGGGGGACTCACAGCCGAACTATATCCGGTTCGAACTAGAAGCTGATGACAGGGAATTTCGGTCCCCACCCGCCATCCACTTTATAGCCACTGTCGAAGACTTAACTGACATGCTCGATTACGGCTCCGATGACATCGACGGTATGGATGATGATGCCGGAGAAGAAGAGGCCCAGGACCCGCCATTCAACAGACGTTGGACGGCCACTTCCTCGTACGATGTATACATGGTGGATGCAGCAAAGGAGAATAGCGGTGATGACAAAGAAGATCTAATTGAGGATAAACCTCCTAAGATACAATCGAAATGCCGGCGTCAGCGGTACGCTCTAAGTCACGCCGCAGTAAAGATAGCAACACCGTCAAAGGAAAAGATGCCACTCCGAAAGGTGCCGAAGACAATGAAGACCCTGTTGACGCAGCTACCAAACAGGATGAACAAGAAGATGGGCAAGCCAGCCTAGACGAATAGGCCAGGCCCAATGACTCGGAGGACGATTGTTATCATCTGCTCTCTGAGGATGAGGAAAGCCTCGGCAACGAAGATTTCATCGTGCCTGAGGAACCTCTTGAGTAGGAGCGCTTCAAGCGCCAGCTAATAGCCACCACAAGGAGACTGAAAAAGAAGCAGCAACAGCTTCAAGCTGACCAAGATCTGCTCGTCGACAGGTGGACTGGCATTCTGGCAGCCGAAGAATATGGCCTCAGACACCCAGCCAAGAGTTACCCAAAGCGAAGGTTTCTACCTCAGTTCGATGAAGAAGCGTTGGAGCCCATACTTCCCTCGCGTAATGCGGCTGACCGAACACTATGCATTCGGGACAGTGCGGCGGACCGAGCACCTCGTGGTCGGGATAGAGCGGCAACTCAAGCCGAACAGCAGCCCGCCCCGCCGCCACGAAAAAACAGAGACAAAACAGCTCGGGGTCATACACACGACCTCCGGTAGACCCTAGATAGTAGAGCAGGATATACCCGATCGATTTACGGGTCGCGAGGACGTTCCTCAACACGTGATGATGGCTACCTATTCAAACGTGACAAACCTAGTCACACCCGAGCCGACAACCGCAGACGGACTCCATCGGAGCTACGTCGCGACGTGGCCTGATATAGAGGCGCTGCACACCCTCTTTGCTTCACCGATGAAGTAATGGATCACGAATTTCCCGAAGGGTCCAAACCCGTTAACATTGAATCATACGACGGAACAACCGACCCCGTGGTATGGATCGAGGATTTTATTCTCCATATCCACTTGGCCTACGGAGATGACCTCCACGCTATCAAATACCTCCCACTAAAGCTCAAAGGGCCAGCTCGGCACTGGTTAAACAGCCTGCCTGAAAACTCTATCGACCGCTGGGAGGACTTGGAAGAAGCCTTCCTCGACAAGTTTCGAGGTACATATGTCCGTCCACCATATGCCGATGACTTAAGCCACATAGTCCAACAACCTGGAGAGTCAGCCAGGAAATTTTGGACTAGGTTCCTAACCAAAAAGAACCAGATCATCGACTATCCGGATGCCGAAGCTCTAGCGGCCTTTAAAGATAGCATCCGTGATGAATGGCTTGCCCGGCAGCTCGGCCAAGAAAAATCGAAATCTATGGTAGCCCTCACGACACTTATGACCCACTTTTGTGCGGGTGAGGATAGCTGGCTGGTTCGTAGTAAAAATACGGCCAACGACGCAGGCCCCTCTGAGGCCAAAAACAGCAACGGCAAGCTCCGACGTAACAGACACAAACGCCGAAGCAATGGTAATAATACCTACGACACTATAGTCAACGCCGGATTCAGTGGCTCCAAGTCCAGCCAGTGGAAGAAACCGTACAAGAGAAACAATCAAGGACCATCTAGCTTGGACCGCATACTCGATCGTCCGTGCCAAATCCATGGCACCCTAGACAAACCATCCAACCATACCAATAGAGATTGCTGGGTTTTTAAGCAAGCCGGCAAGTTAAATGCCGAGAACAAGGAAAAGGGATCACAGAGCGAGGACGATGACAAGGAGCCCCTGCAGCCAAACACAGGGGGACATAAGAAGTTTCCCCCTCAGGTTAAAAAGGTGAACATGATATATGCTACACACATCCCCAAAAGGGAGCGCAAGCGCGCACTCAGGGACGCCTACGCGATAGAGCCAGTCGCCCCAAAATTTAATCCATGGTCGTCATGCCCGATCACTTTTGATCGCCGGGATCATCCGACCAGTATTCATCATGGCGGTTCAGCCGCACTGGTCCTGGACCCAATAATTGATGGGTTCCACCTAACGTGAGTCCTGATGGGCGGTGGCAGCAGCCTCAACTTGCTCTATCAGGATATAGTGCGCAAAATGGGAATTCATCCATCATGGATCAAACCCACAAAGACTACCTTCAAAGGAGTCATACCGGGTGTAGAGGCCCGCTGTACGGGCTCAATCACACTTGAGGTTGTCTTCGGATCTACAGACAATTTCCGAAGCGAGGAGTTAATATTCGACATAGTCCCCTTTCGCAATGGCTATCACGCATTGCTCGGACGGACCGCATTCGCCCGATTCAACATAGTGCTGTCTTATCTCAAGTTCAAGATGCCCGGTCCACGTGGCGTCATAACAGTCAATGGAAATACGGAACACTCCCTCCGTACCGAAGAGCACACAGCTGCCTTAGCAGCAGAAGTACAGAGCGGCCTTCTCAAGCAGAACCTTAACTCGGCTGCCGAGCCCTCGGACACCGTCAAGAGGGACCGAAGTACCCTACAGCAGGACAACTCGGCTTGTCAGGAGCTAGACTAGCAATTCGGCCTCCATCTCAGTCCTGGTCAAGTAGTGGCATTCGCACCACGCATACATAACTACGCACTCAAAATTCCATGGGCATCGACGGAGGCATAGCTAGTTTATGATCCTCACTTCGGCTAGACCACCCCGGACACTCATACTTTCACTATTCCCATTTTATCTTTTATTTTTCATTTTTTTAAAGGCCATTTCTGGTGGCTTGACCATCGACTTTTTCCAAGGATAAAAACAAGAAGCGTGGACGTACTGGAAAACTCTTAGGTGGTCTCTTTAACGATCCCTTTACCTATCTTCAGGACCCATACGCAGCTCTCTCTTGGTGAAGGCATAGTAAATAGCCTTTGTGCTTATTGCACTACCTGTACAAATGCGCTTTAACACACCAATGAAATTATAATAGAAACAATTTGCGGCCCAAATTTTCACGGCTCTGGCTTACCATTGGTTCTTCTTTTTCTTTATTTCTATCTTTTCTTTTCTGGTAATTCTATCAGGTAACACATGTACACTCGGTGCATTTCAATTTGCTAGGGGCTTCATAGCACCCCACACTACGGAAACAAAAGTCCGAACACTTTTTATAAGTATAGTTCGGCACCCCGAATTTAGCATTATATGCATTGGCTCTGAATCATGTCTTTAGTCAATAGTTGGGTTGCCTGGCTCTTGTGCTTGCTACCTTACATTCTGCTATATCGGCTAAGGTAGTAAAGGGAGAACTACTGCGATTGTGCCTTGGTTTATCCAAAGGAGCACCTCAGTAGAGAAAGCCGAAAACAAACTATTATGATGCGGCAAGAGCCGGTCAGCTGTTCGGAGGTTGCAAATTGTTGGAGATTTCTTGTGGCACCCCGGCTCAGAGCAACCCGTTTACCATGCATTGCCAGCCCAGAGACCATGTCTTCTAGCAACACACAACATCTTGGTATAGAAAACAACCGCTTTATTGATGCTAGCGTATCAAAGTTTATTTTACAACAGGTAGCGAGGCCAAGCGGCACACATGGTGCAGCTGAACAATATGTAAATTATTTAGTGAACATAAGGGCCTCGATCGTAACAACTACACGGCAGTGGAACAACATTGTAGCGGAACTCCATAGCACATGGACACCGATGTGGACACGATCTAGACTCGGACAGCGCTCCTTTCCAACAAGACTTTCCTGAAATCTGGCATGACACGCCAGGTCAGTACATTGAATGTACTTGCAAGCTCATAACAGACATAAACATAATGAAAAACAATATCATGATAATTACCCAATTATTAATAATGCAAAAATATAACCAACATGCTGTGATCATGCTCTTGTGAGAAAAATCCCTCGGACTGGCATGACACGCCGGGGTCTTGTCACCTTGGCTTGGATACTTTGTCCTCCTTGGCTTGGATACTTTGTCCTTGAATGGCTCCAAAGGAACCACGGAGGACCTTGGCGGTCACCCGGCAAGCCTTGCCGCGGGATGCTGCGACTGCCCGTGCACAAGTTCGGGATACTAGGGTACCCCTACTCTAGTACACCGACAGGAGCCCCCGGGCCTGGGCCATACACGGTGCCGAGCACTGTTGGGGCAGGCCCAAAACAGGGCACGAGCACGCGTGGCCTGGGTTACGCCGTATCTCTCCCTGTATCCACCGCGCCCTCCCCGAATGGCACGCGTTGAATGCGGCATCGTGGGAGAGATCGTGGGTGGTTTCTTTATTCGGAAAGGCGGAACGTCCGGCCCTCCCTCTTTATAAGCATGGGAAACAGGGGGGCGAATGGAGGTTTCCCATGCTTATAAAGAGGGAGGGGGCGGACGTTCCGCCTTTCCGAATAAAGAAACCACCCACGATCTCTCCCACGATGCCGCATTCAACGCGTGCCGTTCGGGGAGGGCGTGGTGGATACGGGGAGAGATACGGCGTAACCCAGGCCGCGCGTGCCCGTGCCCTGTTTTGGGCCTGCCCCAATAGTGCTTGGTGTCGTGTATGGCCCAGGCCCAGGGGCTCCTGTCGGTGTACTAGATTAGGGGTACCCTAGTATCCCGAACTTGTGCATGGGCAGTCGCAGCATCCCGCAGCAAGGCTTGCCGGGTGACCGCCAAGGTCCTCCGTGGCTCCTTTAGAGCCATTCAAGGACAAAGTATCCAAGCCAAGGAGACAAGACCCCGGCAAGAGGAGCTTGCCGGGAAGGCCAACCAAGGCATCTCAAGGAACTTGCCGCGACGCGCCATGTGTCCCGGCAAGGCCCGGTGAGCGACAAGCTCCCGGACGCGACAAGACAATGACCGCGGCAAGGCGCTTGCCGCGGCAAGCCACCACTCTGTGCCCGCGCTCCAGCACATCCACCAACGTGTCACTCTGGGACCCTTCCAGGCATACGTGGCGGGAGGCTGTGCAGCCAGCGGTGCGCGGTGGCAAGCGGCGCTGACAAGATTGCCATCGTGGCGAGCGGTGGTGTCCCTGACGGTCCCTTTTGCACTATTTAGGCGATGCAGACGGGCATTTAATGCCCTGGTCCCCTGCCGTCAGGGTTAGGTATGATACACTGTAGCAGGTAGCTGTACCAACCGCAACACCTTTCCATTTTTACCCTTGTCTACGTTGCCACCTATCGGTGACCCCTTGAGCATATAAAAGGAGGCCCATGCGCAACATGGAGGAGGGAGGGGGGAAGAGAACACTCAGGCTCGGTCTCGTTAGCTGCTGGGGTGTACTGTAGCACTCCGCGCTCCCGAGCAAGAACTTAATACAAACCACAAAGCAGGAGTAGGGTTTTACGCATCCGTGCGGCCCGAACCTGGGTAAACTGCTCGTGTGCTTCGCCTCGATCCGCTCTTCGTGCGACCCTCGCCCCCGCCGAACCGAAAGGGACTCGGTCCGCCGGTCCCATAGGTGCTCGTGGATTAGTCCCCCGACAGCTTTGGCGCGCCAGGTAGGGGGATCGAGGTTGTGTGAACCAGATCCGGCGTTCACATGAGCTAGATCTTCATCATCTTCATCGACATGCCGCCGAAGAAGAAGGCTTCGGAGGTGGCTGCTCCGTCCGCGCCGAACCCACCACCGCCGGAGCAAACGGCTGATGCGACAGACGCCGATGGAAGAACGGGCGTTGACGAGAGAGCTCACGGTGCTGCCAGGTCCAAGGACAAGGCTGCGCTGCCCATCGGCGGCGTAGCCGGCTCCCACAACGACCGGGCGCACTCCAAGACCTCGGCGTTCGTACATGCACCGTGCCCATCTCAGGAGGCGCGGGACCGGCAGCTTCATGGTACTCACGGTACCATGCGTTTGCTGGACCAAGATCGAGCTGGTGGATCTCGGAGTACTCAAGACCAGCATGCACGCCAACATGCTGGCACGAGCGAGGCACGGTCGCCTGGACGGGATACTGCTCCTTCTAACATAGTTAGAAGTCCGAGCATATCCTGCTCCTCGCACCGTTCGCCACCGCCACCCGCCACTACAGCAGAAGCTTTGGCGCGAGCTCAACTGCTCCTGGACTACCCTCCAACGGCAGACAAGATCGACGACTGGAGGGCCACCATTCAGAGTCTCATCAGCTTCGCCAACGGCGACACTCAACAGCAGCCGAGCACGTCGCAGCCGTGGCAAGTCAGCCAGGCACGAGCCGGTGGCGACAAGACCGGTGGGGGTGCAACCACTGTGCACTCACCGCCCCGAAGGCCAAGATCGCCGACTCGCCAGATCCACCTCGACAGCGACTCCACCGCGTCATCAGATCCATGAGCTCGTCGTGATCAGTGCCAAGTTCTTCATGAACGACAGCAAGAAGACGCTCGTACTCGCATGGAGCGCCGAAGAGAAGCACGACGTCAATCGGACCAGCGCGCTGGGCCCTCTGTCGACATGCATGCGCCAGGGGAACCAGGCGGCTTGCCGTACGCGGTAGGTTGCCCTGCGTTTACTCGTGAGCTGCAGCAAGTCCAGTGGCCCAGCACGAAGAATTTCAAGCCAGACGTACCAGAGAAGTACGATGGCAAGTCGCATCCGTCGGAGTTCCTCAGCATCTACACCATCGCGGTGCAGGCTGCCGGGGGGCGGGACGACAAGATCCTTGCCAACTACTTCCCGCTGGTGCTCAAGCCCAACGTCAGGTCCTGGCTCATGTACTTGCCGGACAATTCCATATCCTCCTGGGCAGACCTATGCCATCAGTTTGCCGGCGCCTTTACAGGCGGCCACAAACCTCATGGCCAAGAGAGTGACCTTCATCTGCTCGCCCAGAAGGAAGGAGAGCCCCTGCGCAAGTACATTCAGAGATTCAGCCGTGTACAACACAACATCCCAGATGTCCACCCTGCCGCGGTCATCAGCGCGTTCCATCAGAACGTGCGTAACCGCAGGATGCGGGAGGAGATGGCGATGTGCAAGATCAGAGATGTCAGTGAGCTGTATGCCCTGGCCGACAAGTGTGCACGTGCTGAGGAAGGGAGGAAACTCCCCGGAGAGAATATAGGAGCAGGAGGATCTGACAGCGAGGATGCTGCCCCGGCAAAGAAAAACCGGCGGTGGAACAACAGGAAGAAGAAAGGCAAAGATGTGCTAGTCATTGAGTAGTCCGGCAACGAAGGTGGCGCCAAGAAAGCCAAAGCTGGTAGCTCCGGCAAGGAGATTGCTGCATGCACCAACTGCCAGACTGTGGCGGTCGCCGACAAGCAGGACGGCACCGACAAGCAGTACTGCAAGATCCACCGCACCAAGGGCCATGACCTCCAGAGCTGCAAGAAGGTCGAGCAGCTTGTCCAGCAGCAAAAGGCTGAATACGAGCGACGCGACAAGGAGAGGGCCCAAGGAGGCGCTGGAGAATCCGGCAAGAAGCGCGTCGGCCGGGGAGGACACCGCGGCAAGGCCAATCAGCGGCAAGGTGACAGACCTCCCTGCGGCCGCGACAAGGATGAAGATGATGACGACGAAGACATGGATGGTGTCGAGACCAGTGAGCAGGAGTTCCAGAAAGCCACAGAGGTCTTGTGCGTTGACGGCGGTGCTTCTCTGCATACTTCGCACCGCCAACTCAAGCAGTGGGTGCGGGAAGTCAATGCGGCGGAACCACCTGTCGAGTCACGCAAGCTTCTGAAATGGTCCAGCACGCCTATCATCTTTTATATTGAGGACCACCCTGATCGCACAACTGCGGTCGGGTGCTTGCCGATGTTGGTTTCACCAACTATCCGCAACCTCAAGGTCACTAAGATGCTAGTTGACGGTGGGGCTGGCTTGAACCTGATCTCCTCCGCTGTACTCTAGAAACTCCAGATCCCTGACAGCGAGCTTGAAGAGACCGGCACATTCCAAGGAATCAACCCAGGAAGGAGCAAGCCGAAGGGGAAGGTCACGTTGCCAGTAACATTTGGCAGCGAGGTGAACTTCGGGACTGAGAGGGTCACTTTTGACGTTGCCGATTCTCCATTGCCTTACAATGGGATACTCGGCCGTCCAGCACTCGCCAAGTTCATGGCAGCCTCTCACTACACATAAAACATGCTGAAGATGCCAGGCCCGATAAGCGTCATCTCTATCCCTGGCGACAAGAAGGAAGCTCTTATCTGCGCCGACAAGATCTACCGGGAAGCGGCAGCCGCAACAGATCGCAAGTCACCTGCCGTTGAAGCTCACGGGGGGAAGAAGAAGACCAAGTCCGGCAAGAGTTCTGATGCCCACTCCGGCAAGCGCACCTCTTCGGAGTGCTGCGCTGCCGTCGAGGACGCACCATCGAGCTCCACCGGCAAGTGTAAGAAGACAATGGCAGCTCCGCCAGAGACCAAGAAGGTGTCCGCCAAGGAGGACGGCACTGACTAATCCACGAGCACCTATGGGACCTGTGGACCGAGTCCCTTTCGGTTCGGCGGGGGCGAGGGTCGCACGAAGAGTGGATCGAGGCAAAGCACACGAGCAGTTTACCCAGGTTCGGGCCGCACGGATGCGTAAAACCCTACTCCTGCTTTGTGGTTTGTATTAAGTTCTTGCTCGGGAGCGCGGAGTGCTACAGTACACCCCAGCAGCTAACGAGACCGAGCCTGAGTGTTCTCTTCCCCTCCCCCCTCCTCCATGTTGCGCATGGGCCTCCTTTTATATGCTCAAGGGGTCACCGACAGGTGGCAACGTAGACAAGGGTAAAAATGGAAAGGTGTTGCAGTTGGTACAGCTACCTGCTACAGTGTATCATACCTAACCCTGACGGCAGGGGACCAGGGCATTAAATGCCCGTCTGCGTCGCCTAAATAGTGCAAAAGGGACCGTCAGGGACGCCACCGCTCGCCACGATGGCAATCTTGTCAGCGCCGCTTGCCACCGCGCACCGCTGGCTGCATAGCCTCCCGCCACGTACGCCTGGAAGGGTCCCAGAGTGACACGTTGGTGGATGTGCTGGAGCGCGGGCATAGAGTGGTGGCTTGCCATGGCAAGCGCCTTGCCGCGGTCGTTGTCTTGTCGCGTCCGGGAGCTTGTCGCTCACCGGGCCTTGCCGGGACACGTGGCGCATCGCGGCAAGTTCCTTGAGATGCCTTGGTTGGCCTTCCCGGCAAGCTCCTCTTGCCGGGGTCTTGTCTTGTCCGGGAGCTTGTCGCTCACCGGGCCTTGCCGGGACACATGGCGCGTCGCGACAAGTTCCTTGAGATGCCTTGGTTGGCCTTCCCGGCAAGCTCCTCTGCCAGATTCTTGTCTCCTTGGCTTGGATATCCATTTGGAGCCATTTTCCAAGCGGTGGCTGGAAGTACCTTCGTGTGCGGATGCGCTCGCGTCTCCGTCGACCAGAAGAGGTAGTAATTCTCCCTTAGCTCCCTCGCGGCGAGCTTGGGGGGAAGATTGCCCGCTCCTTTCGCAGCACCGCAAGCCGCTGCGCCTCGGTCGACTTCACAACCTTCCCTTTGTCGGCTCTCGGAGCCATGGCGGAAGTGGTGGAGGAGGTCGACGGTGTTGGTGGTGCTGGTGGCGATGGGGGGCGGGGCGCTGCTCTCTTTCAGCTTTGGGAAGACGAGGGAGCGGCGGAGGCCAAAGATGTCAGGGGACTAATCCACGAGCACCTATGGGACCGGCGGACCGAGTCCCTTTCGGTTCGGCGGGGGCGAGGGTCGCACGAAGAGCGGATCGAGGCGAAGCACATGAGCAATTTACCCAGGTTCGGGCTGCACGGATGCGTAAAACCCTACTCCTGCTTTGTGGTTTGTATTAAGTTCTTGCCCGGGAGCGCGGAGTGCTACAGTACCCCCCAGCAGCTAACGAGACCGAGTCTCCGTGTTCTCTTCCTCCTCCCCCCTGCTCCACGTTGCGCATGGGCCTCCTTTTATATGCTCATGGGGTCACCGACAGGTGGCAACGTAGACAAGGGTAAAAATGGAAAGGTGTTGCAGTTGGTACAACTACCTGCTACAGTGTATCATACCTAACCCTGACGGCAGGGGACCAGGGCATTAAATGCCCGTCTGCGTCGCCTAAATAGTGCAAAAGGGACCGTCAGGGACGCCACCGCTCGTCACGATGGCAATCTTGTCAGCGCCGCTTGCCACCGCGCACCGCTGGCTGCACAGCCTCCTGCCACGTACGCCTGGAAGGGTCTCAGAGTGACACATTGGTGGATGTGCTAGAGCGCGGGCACAGAGTGGTGGCTTGCCGCAGCAAGCGCCTTGTCGCGGTCGTTGTCTTGTCGCGTCCGGGAGCTTGTCGTTCACCGGGCCTTGCCGGGACACGTGGCACCTCGCGGCAAGTTCCTTGAGATGCCTTGGTTGGCCTTCCCGGCAAGCTCCTCTTGCCGGGGTCTTGTCTTCTTGGCTTGGATACTTTGTCCTTGAATGGCTCCAAAGGAACCACGGAGGACCTTGGCGGTCACCCGGCAAGCCTTGCCGCGGGATGCTGCGACTGCCCGTGCACAAGTTCGGGATACTAGGGTACCCCTACTCTAGTACACCGACAAATTGATTCCTCAAAGAATTATGGGATAATTGATTTTATGCCCCTAGTTGGGTCACACTCGGCAGGTTTACCCCTAGTTCCCGAAAACACTTGTTCCTGCCCAAACCACTTTGCTCCTCTTATGCTTTTGCCCTTTGACCGTTTGACCATCACTTTGAAAACTTCATAAAAAATTCATACTAACTCAGAAAAATTCAAATAAGATATCAAAATGTTCAGAAAAGCATCACCTATATGTGGATGTCATTTGCATTCATGAAAAAAGTGTTGCCAGTCTCCATTTTAGTTTTAGCTCATATCATCTTAGCATGAACAATAAAATCTAAAAAAATTCCAAAAATTCTAATAAAATTTGGTGGCAAACTTTGATCAATGTTTTGAGTGCTTGCCAAGTTTCATAAGGGTATGGCATTCATGGAAGTCATGGCAAAAAAACAAAAATCAATGCTCCAAAATTTCATTTTCTTACCACGACTTCCACGAATGTCATTCCCTTATGAAACTTGGCAAGCACTCAAAACACCGGTCAAAGTTTGCCACCACTTTTTTTAGAATTTTTATATTTTTTTAGATTTTACTGTTCATGCTAAGATGATATGAGCTAAAACTGAGATGGGGACCGGCCAACACTTTTTTCGTGAATGCAAATGACATGCACATATAGGTGATGCTTTTATGAACATTTTGATATCTTATTTGAATTTTTCTGAGTTAGTATGATTTTTTTATGAAGTTTTCAAAGTGATGGTCAAACGGTCAAAGGGCAAAAGCATAAGAGGAGCAAAGTGCTTTGGGCAGGAACAAGTGTTTTCGGAAACTAGGGGTAAACCTGCCGAGTGGGACACAACTAAGGGCACCAAATTAATTATCCCAAGAATGGTTACTGGTTATAGGATGGTAATTGATTTCCGCAAATTAAATAAGGCTACTAAAAAAGATCATTACCCCTTACCTTTTATCGATCAAATGCTAGAAAGATTATCCAAACATACACATTTTTGCTTTCTAAATGGTTATTCTGGTTTCTCTCAAATACTGGTGTCAGCCAAAGATCGATTAAAGACTACTTTTACATGCCCTTTTGGTACTTTTGCTTATAGACGTATGCCTTTTGGTTTATGTAATGCACCTGCTACCTTTCAAAGATGCATGATGGCTATACTCTCTGACTTTTGTGAAAAGATTTGTGAGGTTTTCATGGATGACTTTTCCGTCTATGGATCTTCTTTTGATGATTGCTTGAGCAACCTTGATCGAGTTTTGCATAGATGTGAAGAAACTAATCTTGTCCTGAATTGGGAAAAGTGCCACTTTATGGTTAATGAAGGTACTGTCTTGGGGCATAAAGTTTCTGAAAGAGGTATTAAAGTTGATAAATCCAAGGTTGATTCTATTGAAAAGATGCCATGTCCCAAGGACATCAAAGGTATAAGAAGTTTCCTTGGTCATGCCGGTTTTTATAGGAGGTTCATTAAGGACTTCTCAAAAATCTCTCGGCCCCTGACTAATTTATTACAAAAAGATATACCATTTGTCTTTGATGATGACTGTGTAGAAGCATTTGAAATACTTAATAAAGCATTGATCTCTGCACCCATTGTTCAGCCACCTGATTGGAATTTACCCTTTGAAATTATGTGTGATGCTAGTGATTATGCTGTAGGTGCTGTTCTAGGACAAAGAGATGATAAGAAACTAAATGTTATTCAATATGCTAGTAAAACTCTAGACAATGCTCAAAGAAATTATGCTACTACTGAAAAGGAATTCTTACCAGTTGTGTTTGCCTGTGATAAGTTTGACCTTATATTGTTGATTCTAAAGTAACTATTCACACTGATCATGTTGCTATTAAATATCTTATGGAAAAGAAAGATGCTAAACCTAGACTTATTAGATGGGTTCTCTTGCTTCAAGAATTTGATTTACATATTGTTGATAGAAAAGGAGCTGAGAACCCCGTTGCGGACAACTTGTCTAGGTTAGACAATGTGCTTGATGACCCACTACCTATTGATGATAGCTTTCCTGATGAGCAATTAAATGTCATAAATGCTTCTCATACTGCTCCATGGTATGCCGATTATGCTAATTATATTGTTGCTAAGTTTATGCCGCCTAGTTTCACATACCAGCAAAAGAAAAAGTTATTTTATGATTTGAGGCATTACTTTTGGGATGACCCACATCTTTATAAAGAAGGAGTAGATGGTGTTATTAGACGTTGTGTACCTGAGCATGAACAGGAATAGATCCTACGCAAGTGTCACTCCGAAGCTTATGGAGGACACCATGCTGGAGATAGGACTGCACATAAGGTACTGCAATCTGGTTTTTATTGGCCTACTCTCTTCAAGGATGCCCGAAGTTTGTCTTATCTTGTGATGAATGTCAAAGAATTGGTAATATTAGTAGACGTCAAGAAATGCCTATGAATTATTCACTTGTTATTGAACCATTTGATGTTTGGGGCTTTGACTATATGGGACCTTTTCCTTCCTCTAATGGTTATACACATATTTTAGTTGCTATTGATTACGTTACTAAGTGGGTAGAAGCTATTCCAACTAGCAGTGCTGATCATAACACTTCTATTAAAATGCTTAAAGAAGTTATCTTTACAAGGTTTGGAGTCCCTAGATATTTAATGACTTTTAATGACTGATGGTGGTTCACATTTTATTCATGGTGCTTTCCGTAAAATGCTTGCTAAATATGAAGTTAATCATAGAATTGCATCTCCTTATCATCCTCAGTCTAGTGGTTAAGTAGAATTGAGTAATAGAGAACTCAAATTAATTTTGCAAAAGACTGTTAATAGGTCTAGAAGGAATTGGTCCAAGAGACTTGATGATGCATTATGGGCCTATAGAATTGCATATAAAAATCCTATGGGTATGTCTCCGTATAAAATGGTCTATGGAAAAGCGTGTCACTTAGCTCTCGAACTAGAACACAAGGCTTATTGGGCTATTAGAGAACTAAATTATGATTTTAAACTTGCTGGTGAGAAGAGGTTATTTGATATTAACTCACTTGATGAATGGAGAACCCAATCCTACGAAAATGCCAAGTTGTTTAAAGAAAAAGTTAAAAGATGGCATGACAAAAGGATACAAAAGCGCGAGTTTAATGTAGGTGATTATGTATTGCTATACAACTCTCCTTTAAGATTTTTTACAGGAAAACTTCTCTCTAAATGGGAAGGTCCTTACGTTATCGAGGAGGTCTATCATTCCGGTGCCATAAAAATCAACAACTTCGAAGGCACAAATCCGAAGGTGGTGAACGGTCAAAGAATCAAACATTATATCTCAGGTAATCCCATAAATGTTGAAACTAATGTTATTGAAACCATCACCACGGAGGAGTACATAAAGGACACTTTCCGGAATGCTTCAGACTACGAAAAGGAATAGGTATGTGGTATGGTAAGTAAACCGACTCCAAAATAGTTTTTAAGGCAATATTTCTCCGTTTTGGAATATTTAGAAAAATAGAAAAATAAGCAGCAGTCCAGAAAGGACACGAGGGCCCCACGAGGGTGGAGGGCGCGGCCTACCCCCTAGGTGCGCCCCCTACCTCGTGGGCACCTCGTGTGCTCTCCGGGCTCCGTTTTCTGACAGGACACATATTTTGGTCGGTAAAATTCATTATATAACCTCCCGGGGGTTTTGACTCCCGTATCACGCAAAAATCTCATGTCTTTGTTTCGAGCTGTTTTCTGTCAGGGTTCTCAAGGCCAGGCACTATGTCGTCTCCCTCCTCCTCCAACCATGAGGGCAATGATGCTTGGCTAATGAAGATAGAGATGAAGAGAGAAGAACCTATGGAGATCAACAAGGATGAAGGGATCAAGAAGGCCATGGAGGACCAAGTTCCAGCAATAGAAGACACCCTCCAACTGGATCACAATCTTCTTACCCCAACAGAAACCGAAGCTTTCAAGATGATTGAGTTGGCTCGTATACAAAATAAGTATCTCACACGTGAAAATATTTTGTTGAAGGAACATATCATCGCACTCAAGGGCATTATCCGCAAGCTAGAAGACCTCCTACACTCGATGTGCGACTATCCTTCATCAACAACTTCCCCTTCTTCACCAACAAAGGAGACATAATCACCTGGGTATGGGCACTCCACTTGGAAAATGCCAAGCTTGGGGGAGTGCCCCGGTATTGTATCACCATCACTTTTATCTTTACCGTTTTTCTTAGTTCGATCCTTTTGGTAATATCTTGATCTATTAGAATAAAAGTTCTTAGTATGATCTAGTTGTGAGTCTTGCTTTATTATCCTTCTATGTAATCGAGTCCATGAGCTATATAATAAAGATTAGTGTTGAGTCAAGGGCTTGATTATTTTGCCATGATCCTAAGTGCATAAAGGAAAAGAGAATGAAATAAAAAGAAACAAAGAGATCATGTGACTCTTATGGAGAGTAATGAGCTCACATAGAAAGAGTATGATGAATAAAAGTTATTGAGGGTTGACAAACATAGTTTTGGTCGCCGTTGCAATTAATAGGAAGTAATAAAGAAAGAGAGGTCTTCACATATAAATATACTATCTTGGACATCTTTTATGATTGTGAGCACTCATTAAAATATGACATGCTAAAGAGTTGACATTGGACAAGGAAGACAACATAATGGGTTATGTTTTCTTACATCTGAGATAAAGTATATTGTCTTTGATCCTCCAACATGTTGAGCTTGCCTCTCCCCCTCATGCTAGCCAAATTCATTGCACCAAGTAGAGATACTACTTGTGCTTCCAAATACCCTTAAACCAGTTTTGCCATGAGAGTCCACCATACCTACCTATGGATTGAGTAAGATCCATCAAGTAAGTTTTCACCGGTGCAAGCAATAAAAATTGCTCTCTAAATATGTATGATTGATTGGTGTGGTAGAAATAAGCTTTATACAATCGTGTGATATGGAAGTAATAGAAGCGACAGACCGCATAATAAAGGTCCATACCACAAGTGGCAATATAAAGTGATGTTCTTTCACATTAGGATTTTGTGCATCCAACCATAAAAGCGCATGACAACCTCTGCTTCCCTGTGCGAAGGGCCTATCTTTTACTTTTATCTCCTACTGCAAAAGAGTCAAGGTGATCTTCACCCTTCCTTTTTACATTTTATCCTTGGGCAAGCACAATATGTTGGAAAGATCCTTAGTATATATGGCTAATTGGATCTGGGTTTTCATGAACTATTATTGTTGACATTACCCTTGAGGTAAAACATTGGGAGGCAAAACTATAAGCCCCTATCTTTCTCTGTGTCCGATTAAAACTCCATACCCATAAGTATTGAGTGAGTGTTAGCAATTGTGAAAGACTATATGATAGTTGAGTATGTGGACCTGCTGAAAAGCTCTTATACATTGACTCTTTCCTATGTTATGATAAATTGTAATTGCTTCAATGACTGAGATTATAGTTTGTTAGTTTTCAATGAAGTTTACGATCCATACTTGATATTGTGATTGAATTATTACTCTAGCATAAGATATCATATGAAAAGAATTATATAAGTTGCTGCTCTAAGAATGATCATGATGCCCTCATGTCCGTATTTTATTTTTATCGACACCTTCATCTCTAAACATGTGGACATATTTTTCAATTTCGGCTTTTCGCTTGAGGACAAGCGAGGTCTAAGCTTGGGGGAGTTGATACGTCCATTTTGCATCATGCTTTTATATCAATATTTATTGCATTATGGGCTGCTATTACACATTATGTCACAATACTTATACCTATTCTCTCTTATTTTACAAGGTTTACATAAAGAGGGAGAATACCGGCAGCTGGGATTCTGACTGGAAAAGGAGCAAATATTAGAGACCTATTTTGCACAGCTCCAAAAGTCCTGAAACTTCACGGATGATGTTTTTCAAATATATAAAAAACATTGAGCGTAAGAACTTCACCAGGGGGCCACACCCTGCCCACGAGGGTGGGGGCGCACCCTACCCCCCTGGGCGCGCCCCCTACCTTGTGGGCCCCATGGTGGCCCTCCGGTGACCATCTTCTTCTATATAGACTCTTTCGATGGGAAAAAAAATCATAATCCATCTTCTCGGACGAAACTCCATCGCCACGAGGCGGAACCTTGGTGGAGCCAATCTAGGGTTCTGCCGGGGAAACTTCCCTCCCGGAGGGGGAAATCATCGCCATCATCATCACCAACACTCCTCTCATCGGGAGAGGGCAATCTCCATCAACATCTTCATCAGCACCATCTCATCTCAAAACCCTAGTTCATATCTTATATCCAATTCTTGTCTCCAAGTCCGGGATTGGTGCTAGTAGGTTGCTAGTAGTGTTAATTACTCCTTGTAGTTGATGCTAGTTGTTTTAACTGGTGGAAGATCATATGTTCAGATCCTATATGCACATTAATACCCCTCTAATTATGAACATGTTTATGCTTTGTGAGTAGTTACTTTTGTTCCTGAGGACATGGGAGAAGTCTTGCTATTAGTAGTCATGTGAATTTGGTATTCGTTCGATATTTTGATGAGATGTATGTTGTCTCTCCTCTAGTGGTGTTATGTGAACGTCGACTACATGACACTTCACCATTATTTGGGCCTAGAGGAAGGCATTGGGAAGTAATAAGTAGATGATGGGTTGCTAGAGTGACAGAATCTTAAACCCTAGTTTATGCGTTGCTTCGTAAGGGGCTGATTTGGATCCATATGTTTCATGCTATGGTTAGGTTTACCTTAATACTTTTGTTGTATTTGCGGATGCTTGCAATAGATGTTAATCATAAGTGGGATGGTTGTCCAAATAAGGGCAGCACCCAAGCACCGGTCCACCCACATACCAAATTACCAAAGTACCGAATGCGAATCATATGAGCGTGATGAAAACTAGCTTGACGATATTCCCATGTGTCCTCTGGAGCACTTTACATCATATAAGAGTTTGTCCAGGCTTGTCCTTTGCTACAAAAAGGATTAGGCCACCTTGCTGCACTTTATTTACTTTTGTTACTTGTTGCTCGTTACAAATTATCCTATCACAAAACTATCTGTTACCACTTATTTCAGTACTTGCAGAGAATACATTGCTGGAAAACGCTTATCATTTCCTTCTGCTCCTCGTTGGGTTTGACACTCTTACTTATTGAAAGGACTACAATAGATCCCCTATACTTGTGGGTCATCAGAGACCAATTTAATGGGGTGCGGTACTTACGGTCATACAAAGCCTCATATGGTGACATCTTTAGACTGGTCTAGAAGCTATTGTTGTAAGAGAAATCGGCATATGGCAGGCAGTCTTCCCATTTAGGTCCTTAGGCCAAAGCGCAGGCTCGCAGCATATCTTCGAGTATTTGGTTTACCCACTTTGTCTGTCCATCAGTCTGAGGATGATAAGCGGTACTGTATTTCAGCGCTGTCCCCAAGGCTTGATGGAGACGTGACCAAAAAGCAGAGGTAAAAAGTGAACCTCGGTCAGAGGTGATGGTTCGGGGTACTCCATGCAGACTGACTATTCTGGATACATACAGCTGAGCAAGTTGATCCGCTCGATATGTGGTTCTGATCGGGATAAAGTGAGCAACCTTGGTTAAGGTGTCCATTATGACCTAGATTGCATCATTGCCTCGCTAAGTCTTGGGTAGTCCTATGATGAAATCCATGCAGACATCATCCCATTTCTATTGTGAAACTGGCAATGGTTGGAGAAGTCCGGCTGGCTTCTAATGCTCCGCCTTCACCTTATTACATATGTCGCAACAGGCCACAAAATAGGCAATGTCTTTCTTCATTCCATCCCACCAGAATATTTGTCGAAGGTCTTCATACATTTTCGTACCTCCAGGGTGAATGGAATACGAAGATTCGTGTGCTTCTAACAGGATTTTCTACTTTAAATCCACTTGATTGGGCACACAAATCCTTCCACGGAAGCGGAGGGTACCAAATTGATCCTTCAAGAAATCTGAAGTCTGTCTTGTCACCATATTCTTGGCACGTTTCTGCAAGATGGTGTCAGCTGGCTGGGCCTTGCGGATCTCTTCCTCAAGTGTGGGGGCAACTTCCAAAATATTAGCAAGGACGGCATCAACTATGACCAGGTTGAGCTGAGCAATCTCCTCTTGAAGTTCGGGAGGCAAGGATTTCAATATGACATTTAGGCTGACAGGATTTCGACTGAGTGCATCGGCAACCACGTTGGCCTTACCCGGGTGGTAATTTATTCCAAGGTCATAATCCTTTACTAACTCATGCCATCTTCGTTGACGGAGATTTAAATCTGGCTGAGTAAATATATACTTGAGAATTTTGTGATCGGTAAAAATTTGGCACCTCTTCCCGATGAGACAGTGTCTCCAAATTTTTAGAGCATGAACCACTGCGGCCAATTCCAGATCATGAGTAGGATAATTTCCCTCGTGGGGTCGTAGCTGTCGTGATGCATAGGCTACTACCTTGCTGTCTTGCATAAGTACGCATCCAAGTCCTTGTCTGGAGGCATCACAATACACATCAAAATTGTGGTAGATATCAGGAAGAGTCAACACAGGTGCAGTCGTCAGTCATATCTTTAGCTCATTGAAACTTTTCTCACATTCCTCAGTCCATTCAAACTTCTTATCCTTTTTGAGCAGCTCCGTCATGGGTTTAGCAATCTTGGAAAACCCTTCAATGAAACGACGGTAGTAACCGGCTAATCCAAGAAAACTCTAGATCTGTGATACGGTTGTGGGTGGCAACCAATCGAGCACATCCTTTACTTTGCTCGGGTCCACGGCTATACCTTCGGCGGATAGCACATGTCCAAGAAATCCGACTTGCTTGAGCCAAAATTCGCATTTATTGAATTTGGCGTATAGCTGATGGTCGCGGAGTCGTTGTAACATTGCTCGTAGGTGTTCTTTGTGATCTTCTTCACTTCTTGAGTAAATAAGTATGTCATCGATGAATACTACCACGAACTTATCGAGGAAGTCCATGAATACTTTGTTCATCATATGCATGAAGAAGGCAGGGGCGTTGGTGAGACCAAAGGACATAACTGTATATTCATAAAGACCGTATCGAGTGGTGAATGCGGCCTTAGGAATATCTTCGTTTTTAATCTTGAGCTGATGATATCATGTCCGTAAATCAATCTTGGAGAATACCTTGGCCCCACTGAGCTGATGAAACATGTCATCCATCCTTGGCAGCGGATATTTGTTTTTGATTGTGACATCATTCAGCTGACGGTAATCCACACACATGCGGAGGCTGCCATCCTTTTTATCCATGAAGATAGCAGGTGATCCCCATGGTGAAGAGCTGGGACAGATATATACTTTCTGGAGCATTTCATCAAGCTGTTTCTTTAGCTCCACTAATTCTGATGAGGGCATCCGGTAATACTTCTTGTATAACGGTGCGGTTCCGGGCACAAGATCTATTGCAAACTCAAGCTCTCAATCTAGTGGCATGCCTGGCAGCTCTTTTGGAAATACATCAGGAAACTCACTGACCACAGGAATTAATTCCAATTCAGCCACAACAGTGAAGGCCATTTCTTTCTTGCGTATGCTTCTGCGAGCATAGAATTTGGTAGTCTGCCCCTTCTGACTGGTCAAAGTAACTTCTTGTGTCGCGCAATTTATGCATACTTGATATTGTGTCAGCCAATTCATACCCAAGATAACATCCAACTTAGCAGACTCAATGATTATCAAAGAAGTTGGAAAACAGACTCCGTTGATATTGATTTCCAAATTGCGGCAGACCAGATTGCTCTTGATTAAGGATCCCGGGGTTTGTACCAGCATATTCTTGCCCAAAAGCGAACAAGGAAATTTGTTTTGGGCAACAAAACTCCGAGAAATAAAAGAGTGGGAAGCTCCAGAGTCAAATAAAATTACTGCAGGTATGTTATTAACAGAAAACATACCAATGACGACTTCGGAGTTCTCTTGGGCTTCATCGGCGGAGAGGTGATGAACGTGCCCAGTGATGTTTTGCTGGGTTGGGCATGATTCCATAAAGTTGACTTGTGGCCTGAATAGAGCATTCGCCTTGCTGTTCTTGGGACACTGTCTGGCATAATGTCCGGTTTGCCCACAATTGAAGCAAGAATTGTTGCGTTGGCGCTCCTCGTGCACTGGGTTGGTCACGGCATTCTTGACTTGAGTGGTGGTCTTGTTAACATTCTGTTGCCAATTGGGCTTGTATTCCACCTGAGTCTGCTGCCAGGTCCGAGCCTTTTGCACGAGTTGCCCATCCTTCTTTGGCTCAAACTTGCGCTTGTGGTCGTTGTTAACAGGCCTATTATCTGATACAAGCATGTGCCCCCTTTCAGCAATGAAAGCCTTGTTCACCAGAGTTTGGAAATCTGGGAATCAAACATACTGAGAGTACACCGGAGTTGCGGGCTTAATCCACCAAGAAATCTGTCAATCTTTCTTTCTTCAGTGGCCACGTCATGAAGGGAGTGACGTGACAGATGATTGAATTTTTGCAAATATTCACCCACAGACTGATTTCCTTGGAGGAGCGCAAGAAATTCACACTGCTTAGTCTTCATAATTCCAGTAGGGATATGATATTTCTGAAACTAATCCTTGAATTTTGACTAGGTGATTTCTTCATCATCAGGCCACATGGCTTTTATATTTTCCCACCATATGGCAGCAGCGCCTTCAAGATAATGAGTTGCAAATGGAACTTTATCATCTTCTTCACTACGAGAAATCTCAAGTTTCCTCTCAATGGTTCGCAACCAATCGTTTGCATCCAAGGGGTCAATAACCTAACTGAAACTAGGAGGCTTGGTCCTTTGAAAATCTGACAGCTTGGAGTGATGACCGTTCTGATTTCCATTCTGCCCAACCATAGCTTGCACACTTCTTAAAATTTCAATCAGATCATTATTCCGTCTTTCCTCAAACATACGCAGAATTTGCTCGGTGGAGGGCGGATTTGGCGGTGTAGGCGGTGGTGGAACGTACGGCTCGGGGGAGTGTCTTGCCTGTCGTGCGGAACGACGAACAGGGGTACCCTCGCGAACGTTGCTACTGCTGCCTCCCCGCGGCATCCTATTGTGATTTTTCCCAAGACAACACAACCGAGATGAGAAACATTCAAAATAAATTGGGGACAAGCCAGCAACAAAAGCCCGAGAAAAACCAAAATGACGAAGAAAATATGGCAAATAAAATAGAGTTCCAACATAATTATACATAGACTCATACATGAAAGATAAATAACATGCCAGGTTCAACTACTCTAATACATGAAACGAAACCTCATGACTCGTATGACTACACCCGTACACCATCCTGACTGCAAATACTCAGAAGCTCTACTGCTCTGCTAGCGCTGCGGGGTCCTCTCCTGAAGCGGACTCGGATCCTGAACTGGCAAGGTTAACTGAGACCTCTGGGTTAAAGGTAACACGACGACGCTGCCTCGAGGGCTCTCCCTCAGGGGCAGGTGTTGGGTGAAGCATCGGGGCTACATGAGTAGTGAGAAGTGAAACCCACTCAGCAGGGGCATTGAGAGGATTTACGGTCGCGGTGCCCGAGCTACTCGGAGGAGTAACCGATGAAACAGGGGAGCTAGAACTGGCTGGAATATAAGGAGTAAATCCCAGGGAGGATGGAGCAGTGGCAGACCTAGTAGAGACCAAAGCAGAGACAAAAGTAGTATGAGCGCGAGTCAGCTCTCGAGCCAGCTCGTGGATCGTAAGATAGCTAGCGGTGATATAATGAGCAAGGTGGCTAGCAACACTATCAGACTCTGGATCAATGATAGGGAAACAGACATGACCGTTATCATGCAGAGAAGGAAAGTAGTAGAAACCTGGGTGGTTCTGCATCTAGACCTCGTTGTAACAAAGCTTGACAAGGACCTCGAATGCAACAAACTGGACAACCTGAGAATAGGTAGAAGTGTAACCGCTCCGAGAGTAACCACTGCGTGATACTCATACACTGAGTCAGCTAGACGCTCCCGGTACACACGATAAACTAGATCGTCACCGAGGGGGTACAGCCGACGCCACACGTTACGAAGGAGATGCGGCGACGTAAACGGCATCAGCTGCAACTGGCACGGATACGGCACTGGGGCCATCTACACTCACAACAATTATTAGGTTAGCATAAAAATAAAACAAGTGCATGCAATGCAACAACCAGCTACCAATGCTACCGGCACTCAACTTAAACTCGTATCTACCATCTAGTTAACGCGTCGTAGTCTAGCGTGGCCTACAGTCAGCGCGGCTCTGATACCAAGTGTTGTGGCACCCCGGCTCAGAGCAATCGGTTTACCATGCATTGCCCGCCCAGAGACCATGTCTTCTGGAAACACACAACATCTTGCTATAGAAAACAACCGCTTTATTGGTGCTAGCGGATCAAAGTTTACATTACAACAGGTAGCGAGGCCAAGGGGCACACACGGTGCGGCTGAACAATATGTACATTATTTAGTGAACATAAGGGCCTCGATCATAACAACTATGCGGCAGCGGAACAACATCGTAGCGGAACTCCATAGCACAGGGACACCGATGTGGACACGATCTAGACTTGGACAGCGCTCCTTTCCAACAAGACTTTCCTGAAATCTGGCATGACACGCCAGGTCAGTACATTGAATGTACTAGCAAGCTCATAACAGACACAAACATAATGACAAACAATATCATGATAATTACCCAATTATTAATAATGCAACAATATAACCAACATGTTGTGATCATGCTCTTGTGAGAAAAATCCCTCGGACTGGCTTACCAAATTTGATCGCTCTTGGATCACAAACGTACCAAGCTCAAAGTCTTAACTATGAATATCTCGTGATCTTTCCGGCGACCAGAACCACGACCAATATTTGGTCGAAAATGATGATCCTTCTGGCGATCACAACCACGACCAACACTTGGTCTTAAACAACCCGATGACCTTCCTGCCATCAGCAACAGTGCAGAGTTCATAACTTAGTGTGAAAGATTTATTAAATGTTGACCCATGGTGTGACCTACTTTCGAGCGTGTCCGTAACCATGGACTCGGCTATCAATAGATTAATACACTCTGCAGAGGTAGCGCACTGTACCCACACCATGGAACCCAAGGCCTCACACTCCCATTCGGGTGGACCAACGGCATTCCGACGAAACCCCTCCATTGCCATGACACTCTCCCGGCCACTCCGACTCACTCCCCACCGGGCTAGTCCTGGGTGGCCCCGTGTCTACCAAAGACACAACGACCACCGTCGTGGCCAAAACATAAATTTTCCCACACGGGGACACGGTATCAAAAATCTCAAAAACGAGCACACAAGGTTATGTCTGCTTACCGGGCCAGGGTATCGCATGCCCATAACCTTCCCTCGATGGAGGCACCGGCCAGAGGCATGACAATGGACCGAATAAAGGCCTTCCCATAAAGGCAAATGTGGTTGCACTGGGAAAAACTCGATTCAGTGGCACCATGACCCAGTCAATGATATATTCAAGTTGAGTTATTATCAGGTTCAGCTTAAATTGAAAATAATCGGTGTCATAATATGCCATGAAATGCAACACTAACATATGCATCACATATCAAAGGAAATGATTGAGTCAACTATATCCACACTAAGCATAAACATCAACAACTCATGACACTTCTCTGGTTAGGATTAAACCTTACTTTAAACAGAATCTTTTCTAGAAAATTTATCATTTTTCTCATGCAAGAAAATAACTCCATATATTTACTTATATCCATAACTATATTACTCTTTCATAACAAAAATTAATTCTAGTTTCTTTACCAACTTAGTTAGCTTTAAACCTTCTGTAAATCAAGCATATTAAATTAAACAAGCAACTAACAGAATATAAATAGCATAATAGTGATTTAAATGCATGGATTAAATCATTCATTCAAGTAGGAAAATCACAAATATTGTAATGGCACCATGAAAATGTTGGTGTGGCTTGCCTTAGTGCAGATGAGGTTCACAAGCCTCCTGGTGATCGTCAAGACAAGCCTCACCCTCTGAAAATAATTATAAACACAAAAAGAAAACATCAAGAACCCTTCCGAAATTCACCAGAAAATTTAGACAGCAGGGAAAAATCCATCTTTGGTGAGCTGCTAGATTTCTTTACAAAGAACACAATGCAAAAAGAATCAATTCATTTGGATTTATGGTTAAAGAGTTTTGGTGGTTTGAAGCTCTCTAGAAAATATGAAATTTGAATTTAATTCAAAACAGACTGGGGGTGACGTCGAAGGCGTAAAGCCTCGGGGCGCCACCACTCGTACCTCTTCGCACGCGTATTGAGTGGCTGACTAGCGGGCCCTGCTAGTCAGGTGAGGGAGAGAGGGAGAAGGAAACATAGGACGGCGCGGCTTCGCCGGAGCACACGCCGGTGACGAGGGCTTCTTGGCTAAAACGAGAGGGAGGGGTCAAGAGAGGAGACGGAGGCGCACCTGTCCGTACCCGTAGATTAGCTAGGGGTGGTCGGACGATGTCGGAATCAACCTCTCTAGCGGAGGCTGTGATGGCCTGGCTTATTAGGGATGATAGACTACTCATATGTCATGGAATTGTCACGGCAGATGTCCTAGAGCAAGGACTTAGTCGTAGGGCCATCGCACTAGGAAGCTTAAAGGGGTTAATCGGGACAAAGGACACGAGAGGGTTTTATACTAGTTCGTCCCCTTACGATGAAGGTAAAAGCCTACGTCTAGTTGGGATTGGTATTGCTGGGGTTTTGATCATCAAGAGGCTCAACTCACCGGCTTGGTTATCGATTTGTTGTTTCTTACCCTAAGCCGCCACCAGGTCGTCCCCTTATATACATGGGTTGATGCCTGGTGGCCTACAGAGTCCCGGCCGGCTCATAATCGTGTCCGGCTCGGTGGCTTCCTGTACATGTCTTTCTTTACAAGTCTTTCCTTACATACGGCGGTTTAAAATATCGGGACTTAAGCCACCTCTAGGCCCTTGGGCCTTCTATAAGGTTTAATAAACTATCATCTTGAATGTTTACTAGGCTTCTTGTGTAACCCGCCATTGGGGCTGACCCAGCCCCTCCTGGGCGGGTCATGACTGATAGTAGTATCCCCAACATTATGCCCCAGGTTGACTTTGAATTTTATTCTTTGTCAATCTTCAATACTTAGACAAAAACCCATCTTCTTATCTTCGTTGAAGTTTTTGCAACCCACCGTGACGTCATCTCTTGAAAACGCAAAGAACTTTCATGACGTCATCTCCCAACGGATCTTTTATCTTTAATGCTTCTCGAGAATCGAGGCGTCTGTGTAGCTAGATAACCATTATTAGGCTCTCCTCGATTTTCACACCCGTCTGTTCACATCTTTCCTTATAAATAGGCACGCATCGGCCTTCTCATTCTCCTCTCTTGCTCTGTCTTCTTCCTCTCACAAACCCCCTGCTGCCCGAGCTCTGCCGCCGCCGCGCCTCATCTTCATCTCCGTCGACATTGGCCGCTGCATCAACCCGAACCGATCCAGAGAGACTGCGGCGACCTCCGCAGAAAACTTGCAACCGTAAGTGTTCTTTCCTTTGTTTCTCAGATCTGCATTAGGGTTTCCGAGCTCCTGCGTGTTCTCCATATTTCATCATAGTTCATCGTAGTTCTTCCACCGCAAGCCTTTCCTGATCCAAAAAGCTATATATATGCTCGCGCGGTAGTGTTTTTGTACCTCGTCTTGATCCACAGATCCATTTTTCTGATTCAAAGGCTGCTTTAGAACTTTCAGACTCCTCTGCACTTAACTTTTTAGGTCTAGATTTTTTCCATTTTGAATAGCCATTTGATCTGGAATAATACCAAACAATTTAGGAAACTTGTTTGTCTCAACACTTAGCTTAATTTGCCTTCCTCAAATATCTGTAGTCACGGCGGCTTACCATGCCGGCTTAATTTTCCTTATATGTCATTATCCCTTAACTAAGCCGCCATTACTTGTTTGCATCATCATTACTTAACTGGCAATCTCACCATTAAACTGAACCGGCATGTTGCCTTTCTTTTCAGTTCGTCTTTGCACATCATGCCGTCCAAAGCACCAACCATCTGTAACTGGGTTCCCTCAACCGTAACTGAGGAACGTTTGAAAGAGTTCTTCACCATAGGACTTCTTCCAGCGAAAACCATCATGTCTTACCGTGCCCCTGACTCGGAAGAAGAACACCCAATCCAAGAGACGGCGAAGTGATCGTTTTCACTGACCACATGAACCGTGGCTTCTCACCGCGCGGCTCAAAGTTCTTCAGAGAGGTCCTCCACTTTTTCAAGCTCCATCCTCAAGATATCGGGCCTAATTCCATATCTAACATCTGTAACTTCCAAGTACTCTGTGAAGTATATCTTCAACAAGAGCCGACCGTGGAGTTGTTTAGAGAATACTTTTATCTGAACCGGCAGAATGAGTGCACCAACGGCCTTAGCTTAGAGCTTGGAGGCATATCAATTCAGCATCGACAGGGTGCCGTCTTCCCCCTCATTGTCTTACCAAGTCACCCAAAGGACTGGAACCAGACTTGGTTCTACTACCAGGACACTTCACTAGCAAACGAGAAGCCACTGCCGGGTTATCGCCCCGATCGTCTTGACTCCAAGTTCGCGCTTCCTGAAAGCTTACTATCGCTGAACGCAAGAGGCTGATACCATCCATCAAAAGGATCAATGCTCTGTTGGGGAACGGGTTAACTGGAGTTGATCTGACCCGCTGTTGGATCTCATGGAGGGTCATCCCTTTAAGCCGCCGGTCAAAGCTGGTGTATGAGTATGGTGGAGGCCCGGATGACTCTCTTCGTCACAGCCCCATTCAATTGACAGAAGAAGATATTGTCTCAATGTCGACCCTTCTGGTGAACGGGAAATAAGAAGATTGCAGCATTGTTGGGTTAAACCCCTTCTGCAAGCTTAACCCGGTGCCAGAAGTAAGAATATTCTGAACTCTCTCCTTTGTATTTTTCCCAGCCATATTGTTTAATACTTGCCTGACTTTTCATCTTTACCTGTCTGCAGGCCAATTCTGACTTCTGGAAAGTTAAGTATGACCACAAGGCTGCCAAGAAAGCGAAAGCCGCCGCCATAAATGCCAAGAAAACGACCTAGAGATCAAAAAAGAAAAAGAAGAACACTGCTGAAGATTGGATGAAGCTTGATGATACATCTGATTCGGAGGTAGCCCTTGATTCCCTTGGCCAATTTGTTAACAATCTTATTAGCACTGATCATTACCAGGATGACACCGGGGCCAGTCAGGCCGTGGAAGCAGATGTAACTATCATTTACTCCGACTCAGAGCCTTTGCCAAGACAAAAAATTCGACGAGTGATCCGTAAAGTAAGGTTTTCTAACCCGTTAGCTCACTTGGATCCCAACTTTCGTTTGAGAAAACAACAACATGAATGCCGTCGTCAGGCTCGGACCGAAGATGAGCCGGCTGTTGTTCTTCAACAGACTCCTCAGAAACGCCCGAACGAGGTTTACTTCTTTCTATATTTAACTCTATTTAATGGATCCTTTCCCCAGCCTTACTTTAACTTTGTTTTTATCTTTTCAGGAGGTGTCTCGCTCTTCTGGCGACTCATCGCAGACGCAATTTCCGGCCTTCAAGACTGCCCCTGGGTAATGAAAAAATCCTCCTTTTTCCGAGTTGTTCAAATTGTATCTTTATACTGACAATCCTGCAGCATTTCTCTTAGTGGCCAAGCTAAATCCAAGAAGGCAAAGGCAGCTAAACCAGCGGAAGACCCGCCGATGCTTGCATCTGACCCGACCAGGCCATCTTCTCCATTAACCGATGCTCCAGAAGACCCGCATGTTGATGCAGAAGCAAATCCTCCTGAGCCGTCATTTGATGAGACCACTGTGAACCCTTATGCTACTAGACCATCAAGCTCAACCAACCCGCCATCACCGTCTACACAAGACGTTCAGATCACCGGGAGCCGCCTTATTGAACCAAGGAATCCAACCGCGTTGGCTCGGTGTACTGCGAAACAAGTGGCATTGGTGAGGCAGAAAGTTCGCTTTGACGTTGCCAATTACGACCATCTAAATGCCAACGATATTTTATCCGGCTATCTCAGCCATGTGCACTCTAGTCGCGACTCTAAGATCGAAATGGTCAAATAGTTGCAGCTGAAATACGAGGTATGTTCTTACGGCTTATCTATATTCCTTCAGCCCCCAAGTCTTCAGATTATGAGACAACCGGAATGATCTGTAGACTTTAGCATATAGGCCAAGACCTTTACCTTTGATTTTCTTGAATTTTAATAAAATAAAACAAAACTTCACCTGTAGTCCCCAAGGGCCAGCTCCTTTTAGTCATAAATGAGCCGGTACCTTAAATTGGTTTGTACCGTATTCAACGAACTTAATATTCCGGCTTAACCTTGAGAAACTTGCTGAATTGCATACATTAGCCCCCAAGTGCCAAGTGTTGTTACTTTGTAAAGGACTTGGGACTTAAAGTATGTCTTTAGAGTCATAAAAATTTGATTTGGCATACATTAGCCCCCAAGTGTCAAGTGGTTTTTTGTAAATTACTTGAGACTTGAATCTTGATTGCTGAACTTTAAGCGAAATCTTGACTCATCTGAGTATGCTCTTTTTGCAGAATGCTTTATCTAAACTGAACTCGCAATTGGCTGATGCGAAGACCCGGCTAGCAGGTCAGGAAACAGAAATCAAGTCTGCTAACTCCAAATTGCAAGTAAGTCTCTCTGAGACGGAAAACTTAAAGACTAGTTTGGCTGCCAAGAAGAAGACCTGGGCAAAGGAAAAAATGCTTATGACACAACGCGCTGAGAGAGCCGAAGCAGCCCTTGAAGAGGTGTCAACCGAGATGAATGGCTTAAAGGGCCGGGTGTCTCAAATGGTGGCCGCCATCTTTGGTAAGACGTCCGTTTTTAATCTTATGTACTTTTTGCTGATCCAGAATATAAGCCGCGAGCTGACTTTGTTTTTAAAACATGCGCAGGCCCATGAAGCAAGAACATGAGCCAAAATCCTTTGATTAAACTGAAGGCAGTGTACACTTTAGTAGAACAACTGTATATTGGCGCACAATGGGCACTTGCCGCCATCTCTCCTGCCAATCAAGGACCCAACCAGCTTAGCAAC
>NC_057794.1:333824180-333831867 GCF_018294505.1 Triticum aestivum
AATTATATATAAATAATAGCCATACTTGTACCTATGATCCTTAGACCACCGGCTTGAGTAACCCGGGTAATGAAGTTGATAACTCAATCTTTCAGAGAAATCAATACCTTTGAATACTTTAATGATCATCATACCTTGGTAGCCTTGTTGTCAAATAGACAAGCCGGCGAAGAAGATCATGCTAATGATTTGCAACAAGAAACTCAAAGGCAATTAACAGTTAACAAGCATGATTTAACCTTATATTTAAAGGTTGGTGGCTTCTGATTCGAATACGATCAGTAAACCGGACCAAAGGGGTTAAGCTAGGGTTCGAATATGACCATATAGCCCCCAGTGGTTGTGGCGTTGCACCGATCAAGAGGGTACCGATAGCTATATTCTCTTTGGTTCGAATACGACCTATGTTTGAACAGGAAGCCCCCAAATGACCTTGAGAGGTTTTTAACGACCCTGATTCGAATACGATCCAAGTCGGACCCAAAAGGGGTTAAGCTATGATTCGGATACAATCAAGAAGCCCCCTAGTGAGTTTGGCCTTAAGCCGATCAAGAGGGTTACGACAACTATGTTCTCTTTGGTTCAAATACGACATATGTTTGAACAGGAAGCCCCCAAGTGACCATGATAATTGCAGCTAGATTCGAATACGATCATAAGCCGGACCAAAAAAGGTTAGACTTGATTCAAATATGATCAGCTCCTTAATAGTCATTTGAAAATAAGAAATAACAAAGATGCATAATATTTGAAACGAAAAGAGACCGATGGTCTTACTTTATTGCTCTATCACGGTATATACAATGTTAAAGTATTTATCAACTGCCACTAAGATATGTGTCTTTTTATCCTTAGACCTTTTGAAAGGTCCCACCATGTCAAGCCCCCAGACTGCAAACAGCCAAGTGATTGGAATCATCCGGAGTTCTTGAGCTGGCACATGCGCTCATCGTCCAAACTTTTGACAGCCATCACACCTGCTAACTAGATCCTCTGCATCAGCGTGAGCCGTCAACCAGTAAAAATCGTGACGAAAAGCCTTGGCCACCAGAGATTTTGACCCGGCGTGATGACCACAATCGCCTTCATGGATCTCACGAAGTATTTCTTGACCTTCTTCAGGGGAAACACACCGCTAAAACGCTTCGGAGACGCTGCGATGGTATAATTCTCCATCCGAAATCGTCATTGACTTAGACCGCCGGGTTATCTGTCGAGCCAGGGTCTCATCCACTGGCAACTCTCCCCGGGTCATGTAAGCCAAGAACGGCACTGTCCAATCTGGGATGACATGAAGAGCCGCCACCAATTGCGCCTCCAGGTCAGGAACAACTAAATCTTCTTCTGTGGGCAACTTGACAGACGGGTTATGCAAAACATCCAAAAAGGTGTTAGGTGGTACCGGCTTACGCTGAGACCCCAACCGGCTTAAAGCATCAGCTACTTCGTTCTTTCGACGGTCAATGTGCTCCACCTGATAACCTTTAAAATGCCCTGCAACAGCATCAACCTCCCGATGATAAGCCGCCATGAGAGGGTCCTTGGAATCCCATTTGCCTGATACCTGTTGAGCCACTAGATCTGAGTCGCCAAGACATCTGACCCGGCTCAAACTCATCTCTTTTGCCACTCGAAGACCATGGAGCAAAGCTTCATACTCTGCTGCGTTGTTAGTGCAAGGAAACATCAACCGTAACACATAACAAAAATTTTCACCTTGAGGAGAAGTTAAAACAACTCCAGCCCCCGAGCCTTCAAACTGTCTGGACCCATCAAAATGAATAGTCCAATACGTGTTGTCTGGTTTTTCTTCTGGCATCTGCATCTCTGTCTAGTCATTAATGAAGTCAACTAGTGCTTGAGATTTGATCGCAGTACGTGGCACATACTTCAACCCATGAGACCCAAGCTCAATCTCCCACTTGGTGACTCGTCCAGTGGCTTCTCTGTTTTGAATGATGTCTCCCAAAGGAGGAGAGCTAACCACGGTGATTGGATGTCCCTAAAAATAATGCTTAAGCTTCTGGCTTGCCATGAACACCCCATATATGAGCTTCTGCCAATGTGGATATCGTTGCTTAGATTCAATTAGCACCTCACTGACGTAGTAAACTGGCCGTTGAACCGGATGCTCCTTGCCAGCCTCCTTGTGCTCCACCACAATAGCCACACTAACAGCTCGTGAATTGGCGGCCACGTATAACAGCAGCGGCTCTTTCTCAACTGGAGCAGCCAGGACCGGAGGCTCAGCAAGTTGTGTCTTCAGATCTTCAAAAGCAGATTTTGCAGCATCACTCTAAACAAAATCATATGTTTTCTTCATCATCTGATATAGAGGCATTGCCTTCTCCCCTAAACGGCTTATGAACCGGCTCAAAGCAGCGACACGACCCGCCAGTCATTGAACATCATTGATGCATGTTGGTTTGGCCAGGGATGTAATTGCCTTGATTTTCTCCAGGTTAGCCTCAATACCTTGGTTAGACACCAGAAAACCCAAGAGCTTGCCTGCTGGGACTCCAAAAACACACTTGGCCGGGTTAAGCATCATTTTATAGACCCGAAGATTATCGAAAGTCTCTTTCAGATCTGCGACCAAGGTTTCCTCCTTCCTGGATTTTACCACTATATCATCGACATAAGAATGAACATTACTTCCAATTTGATCGTGAAGACAATTCTGCACACACCGTTGGTAAGTAGCCTGGGCACTCTTCAGCCCAAAAGGCATAGACACGTAGCAGAAAGCTCCAAAAGGAGTGATAAAAGCCGTCTTCTCCTGATCTTTGACTGCCATCTTGATCTGATGATAACCAAAATAAGCATCCAAGAAACTCAAACATGCGCAACCCGTCGTAGCATCAATGATCTGATCAATATGGGGGAGGGCAAAAGGATCAGCCGGACAAGCCTTGTTCAGATCAGTGTAATCCACACACATACGCCAGGTGCCATTCGTTTTGAGTACAAGCACCGGGTTGGCTAACCACTCCGGGTGAAAGACTTCTACAATGAACCCAGTTGCCAAAAGCCGGGCCACCTCTTCTCCAATGGCCTTGTGTGTTTCTTCATTGAACCGTCGGAGAAACTGTCTGACAGGTTTAAACTTTGGATCAATATTGAGAGTGTGCTCCACAAGTTCCCTCAGGACACCCGACATGTCTGAAGGTTTCCATGCGAAGATGTCCCAGTTCTCACGGATGAACTCGATGAGCGCGCTTTCCTATTTTGGATCCAAGTTTGCACTGATGATGAACTGCTTGGATGAGTCGCCAGGCACAAAGTCAACCATCTTGGTGTCATCAGTTGATTTGAACTTCAACACCGGCTCATGCTCTGTTGTTGGTTTCTTTAGTGATGTCATGTCTGCCAGGTCAACATGCTCTTTGTAAAACTTTAACTCCTCTATTGCACAGACAGATTCAGCATAGGCAGCATCACCTTCTTCACACTCCAAAGCTATTTTCCAGCTCCCGTGTACTGTAGTGGTGCCCTTATAACCCGGCATCTTAAGCTGCAAATACACATAACACGACCGAGCCATGAATTTGGCATAAGCCGGCCGTCCAAACAGGGCATGATATGGGCTTTTGATCTTAACCAGCTCAAAGGTTAATTTTTCTGCTCTGGAGTCATACTCATCCCCAAAGGCTACTTCTAGTTTAATCTTACCCACTGGGTATGCCGACTTGCCAGGAACCACACCATGAAAGACAGTGTTGGATTGTTTAAGACTCTTATCAGTCAATCCCATCCGGCGGAACGTCTTGTAGTCGAGGATGTTGATGCTGCCTCCATCCATGAGTACCTTAATGAATTTGTATCCACCAACCTGAGGTGCCACTACCAAAGCCAAGTGACCGAGATTATCGACCCGGGGTGGGTGATCCTCTCTGCTCCACACAATAGGCTGCTCTGACCAACGTAAGTAACATGGAATCGCCGGCTCAACGGCATTGACGACCCTCTTGTGAAGCTTCTGGTCTCTCTTACATAAGCTAGTGGTGAATACATGGTATTGCCCACTATTCAGCTGCTTCGGGTTGCTCTGATATCCAGACTGCTGCTGCTAATTACCTTGGCCGGGTTGCGGATTATACCCTCCTTGGTTACCGGAATGGCCGTGACCGTGGAATCCTCCTCCACCTGATCCGGCGCCCGGGCCTTGGAAACCCCTCCACCTGAGCCGCCACCTGGGCCGTGACCTCCATCAAACGCGTTTGAATTTTTAAACGCCTTCATGATCGTACAATCTTTCCACAGGTGGGTGGCTGGCTTCTCCCTGGTGCCGTGCTTTGGACAAGGCTCATTCAATAATTGCTCAAGGGTGGGACCTGACCCGCCCGACCGAGGGGGCTATCTGCCCTTGCGCCATTGATTTCCGCCCCGTGCATTGGCGTTAGCAACAAACTCATCAGCCTTACGTTTATTACCTCCTTGATTTGCCGGGTTATGCTGATGACCCTTGCCGTTGCCGTTCTTCTTTCCCTTCGTTGTCTTTTCTTCGTCAGACACCGGGCCCTTGGTAGTATCAGAATCAGCATACTTGACGAGAGCCGCCATCAATGTTCCCATGTCATTATAGTCACGCTTGAGCCGCCCCAGCTTCTGCTTCAGAGGTTCGAAACGACAATTTTTCTCCAACATTAAGACTGCTGAGCTGGCATCCATTTTATCAGATGAATGTATTATATCCTTGACCTGGCGCACCCAATGGGTTGTGGATTCACCATCCTCTTGCTTGCAATTGGTCAGGTCCACAATCGACATAGGCTGCTTACACGTGTCTTTGAAGTTCTGGATGAACCGGGCCTTCAACTCCGCCCATGAGCCGATAGAATTGGGTGGCAATCCTTTCAACCAAGTACGAGCTGTTCCATCCAACATCATAGTGAAATACTTGGCCATTGCTACGTCGCTGACCTCCAACAACTCCATAGCCATCTCATAACTCTCAATCCAAGCCCCGGGTTGTAAGTCAGCCGTGTAATTAGGCACCTTATGAAGCCCCTTAAAATCCTTTGGCAAACTCTCATTACGTATGGCCGGTACCAAGCAAGGAACACCTGCCTCGACCGAGGTTGCTGGATAAGCCGGAAAAGTTTGATGAGCCGCCTGCTCTGCTGCCATTTGAACTACTTGTTCTGCCTCTTGTCGATTCCTCTCTTGATCCGCCAAGTTAAGGGCTCCAGCCCACACCAGCTCATGCCTGTACGGACGGTTGTGGCGTTGAGCATTGCTTGACATGTTTGCAGATTCCATATGCATACTGTAACTCGGGCTCCAGCTTGGACGAGGAGTTGAATGGATCCTGTCTCGACTATAGGAGTAGGCATCCTATTGTGCCAGAGCTGTTTGAAGAAGTTCTCTTACCCTCCGCATTTCAACCGCCGCCGGTGAGTCACCTTCCATCGGAAGAGCCGCCAGATGAGCCGATGTTGCGATGAGGTTTTCCAAAGGGTTGGAGAAGTGACCTGGCGACGTTGGGACATAATGAGGCGGAGCGGTAATTATACGAGGTGGATCCATGGCACGCGGTTGGACCGGCGCACCGGGTGTTGTAATCCGGGGTGCCTCCGGCGGGTTACTTCCCCCGGCTCCGGGTGTATGAAAAAGATTCCTAGGATCGAGCGTCAGAGGCACGCATGATTGAGTTTTCTGATGCCTCCTCCTCATGACCTTGTTTGATGTGTTCAGATCCACCGAGAGCCGGAAGGTCTCCGCTTGAAGCTGTTGAGCACGAACGTCCAAAGCCGCCCACTCTGCCGCCATCTTGACTTCCTCTGCGGCTAGATTTTCCTTAGCTTGGACCATCTCTTCACGTACGCGTGCCACCTCTGCGTCATGCTGGGCCTTATCCGCCGGCTCTACCACGTCAGTCAACAGAGTCATCAGTTTATCCATGAGGTCCATCAAGATCTGAGCCGGAGGGCTCGCGGGGTCTCCTGACCCGGCTGTAGCTGACCCGGTGGCTGTTGTCGCCGCTGCTGTAGAGTTCTTCCCGGGCTGCGTTCCTGCCATGAAGACTCCGGCCCAATTCGGCGGCTCAAGGGGGTTCAGAATACTGCTGCCATCGGAACAGCCCCCGAGCATGTCGTCCTGCAGCTGGTACAAAGAGTCTGTCTCGCCCGTTGATGATGCAGTGTCAGAACAGATGGCTGTCTCACCACCCTCCACCGATCCTTCAGAGTATTCACCACCGTGGATGCAGCCTACGAAGGCACGCTTCACGGCAGATTGAACACGGGCGGTCCTCGCGCGCCGAGCTGTTTCGATGAGGTTGGTGTGGACGTCCGGCTCAGGACCTGACTCGCCGATCCGGCTGATGAAGACGTGAATTCCACCGAAGGGGACCCAGTACCTGTACCCAATTGAGCCGGCCTCGGGGCCCCAGCCTTCGTCGTTGACGTAGAGCTTGCCGTGACGACTCTTGGTCATCCGACCCACAGCGTATCCCTTGAGCCCTTCGAAGCTGCCCTTCAAGAACTCAAATCCACCGTGCGCTAGCCCCACGGTGGGCGCCAACTGTCGTGGAATTGTCACGGCAGATGTCCTAGAGCAAGGACTTAGTCATTGGGCCATCGCACTAGGAAGCTTAAAGGGGTTAATCGGGACAAAGGACACGAGAGAGTTTTATACTAGTTCGGCCCCTTACGATGAAGGTAAAAGCCTACGTCTAGTTGGGATTGGTATTGCTGGGGTTTCGATCACCAAGAGGCTCAACTCGCCAGCTTGGTTATCGATTTGTTATTTCTTACCCTAAGCCGTCACCGGGTCATCCCCTTATATACATGGGTTGACGCCTGGTGGCCTACAGAGTCCTGGCCGGCTCATAATCATGTCCGGCTCGGTGGCTTCCTTTACATGCCTTTCTTTACAAGTCTTTCCTTACATACGGCGGTTTACAATATCGGGCCTTAAGCCGCCTCCAGGCCCTTGGGCCTTCTATAAGGTTTAATAAACTATCGTCTTGAATGTTTACTAGGCTTCTTGCATAACCCGCCATTGGGGCTGACCCGGCCCCTCCTGGGCAGGTCATGACTGATAGTAATATCCCCAACACATATCAATAAGGAATTCCTTCTTTTCCTGGAGCCCATTCGGACAGAACTCCAAAGTTAAGCGTGCTCAGCTTGGAGTAGTGTCAGGATGGGTGACCGACCGGGAAGTTGCTCCCGAGTGTGCACGAGTGAGGACAAAGTGCGTAGAAAAGACTAGTATTGATCTGTGGGGCCAGTCTAGATCCCGCCAGGAGTAACGACCACCGACGGGTGTGTCTGGAGCATTACAAGTTGGTATCAGAGCCGACCCTCGCGGTTACACGGATGTTTGCGGACAGGTGCGCGGTTATGTTGCTCATGACGTTTGTGACCCATCGTGGCACACGGCATGGTACATGTATCGGACTGGATGCACAGACATATGTGCCAAGAGGGAATGTTCTTGTGGCCCGATGAGGATGTCGGTTCCTCTGAGTGGGGGTGTATGTGATGGCCTGGCTTATTAGGGATGATAGACTACTCATATCAATAAGGAATTCCTTCTTTTCCGGGAGCCCATTCGGACAGAACTCCAAAGTTAAGCATGCTCAGCTTGGAGTAGTGTCAGGATGGGTGACCGACCGGGAAGTTGCTCCCGGGTGCGCATGAGTGAGGACAAAGTGCGTAGAAAAGACTAGTATTGATCT
>NC_057794.1:333832479-333836691 GCF_018294505.1 Triticum aestivum
GTAGGATAGATTTCAACCGCCTAGTAAGTTTCTGATCAGTAACTTTGAGAGCTTAATGTGGTCAAATGGCTGGGAGTTGAGGGCTGGGCTTTGGAGGTTAGCAATCATCTATTAAGCTAATGATGCATAAGAAAAAACAGCCACAACGGAGCAAGTAAAATGGTAGTTGCTGTAGAAACCACCATTTCTGTCCAGAACAGAAAATATTTTATGTAGCAAAAATATTCCAAAAATTTATGCAATATTTTTGCTTAGGAAGGTGCCCTATGGGTCAAAGAATATTTGTGAATTTTCTCGGATTTTTGTGGGCAAGAAAAATTGGGGTTGCTTTGGAGCACATTGAGCTAGCTAGGGTTTAAGAGAGGGAAATGAATATTTTTCATTTAAGAAAAATATTACAATTATTATTTTGAGGTGAAACAGAGTGGGAATGATGGTTAGAGAGGGAAATGGGACACTTGGGTGAAAGCCAAGGGGTACCCAAGTGTTTAAGTCCATATGAAAAGATTCAAAACTCCAATTTTCAAATTCAAACCAACTGAAAATCAGCCAAAGAAAAGAGGGGAAAACCAGGCTGTCACATTTCTTTCGCATTACGCGAAGGATCGGTACTTCCCGATCAGACGCTTATAGCAGTCTAGTTCGGATACTAGGGGCTGCGCCCATGTTTTTATTGTCGAACTCCTATGGCTAAGTGAGGGCGTTAACGCCGCATAGTCTGGTTGCCTAGTTCGTTGTGCTAAACAACTCCTTCAAGGATCATATAATTGGATCAAGATTGTTTAGATACCATCCCAAACACCCCCGTACTACCTATGTGGGGGCAGAAGCCGATGACTGGCCAACCCTCAGATTTCATACAACATGGCCGCACAGGAGGTAAAATTTAAAAACATAACAAGCATTATATTACAAACCCACTTTGTTTTATCATACAAGGTAGAAGGAACTTGAATACATTCATTCAAAGATCGTGTCTTTCGCACACTAATCCGCAACAATGCGGGACCCCTCCGAGACATCGCCAAAGTATCGCTCGGGTGTGTGGTGCTCCTTGCCCTCTGACGGCCCCTTGGTCAGCTCGACAGCGTCCATTATCGCCCACCACATCTTGCAGCGAGCGAAGGTCATGCGCGCACCTTCAATGCAGGCCGATCGCTTGACGACGTCCAGCCGAGGACATGCGTTCACCAGCCGCTTCACGAGTCCGAAGCAGCTGCCGGGCATAGCTTCGGCTGGCCACAGCCGGATTACCAAATCCTTCATGGCCAGTTCGTCCACCCTATGCAGCTCCACCATCTATTTCAGCTGATTGGTGAAGGGCACGGGTTGCTCTGGCGCAAGATATTACGACCAGAACAATTTCTCCGTGGAGCTCCCTTCTTCGGCTCGGAAGAACTCCGCGGCGTTGGACACACTGCGCGGCAGATCTGCGAAGGCCCCTGGAGAACTCCGAATCCGGGTTATTAAGAAATACTTCTTCTTTATATATTTGCTTTGCATGCTAAACGCCTTACCCGCTGCAATCTTCCTGGCCTCTTGGATTTCCTGGAGGGCACCCTGGGCTTCAACCCGGGCTGCTTCCGCCCTTTGACGAGCCTTGGAGAGTTCGGTCTCTCGAGCCGAAACATCGCCCTCCAGGGTCTCGTACTTCTTCACCGCGTCCTGGAGCTCTTGCGACCTCGTTCAGCCGGGCCTTCAGCTTCTTGCGAGCGGCCTGCTCCTTGACAGCTCCCTCCTCGGCCTCGTCCAGGGCCGTTTTCAGGGCCTCGACCTCGGTCGTCGCCCCTACACATATAATGACACTACGGTCAGTATACATCATTTACTCTTTCCGAATATATAGCGAGCCATTGCATACCTTGCCGGTCTTCCAGCTACTTCCTCGCCTGGCCAAGCTCCTCTTCGGCCCGCTCTAGTTTCTTCTTTAGCATGGAGACTTCGGCAGTATGAGAAGTCGCGGCCAGTAGGGACGCCTGCTTATTCACATCAGACACACTTGGTTAGTTTCCTGCGAAATTTAATTGATCCTCTGTCCGGCTTGTCTTTCCGAACACCGACCAGTGTCTCAGGGGCTACTTTCTATGTGGAGATTTTCTCGGTTAAATGTCGCTTACCTAAAAACCTGTCAGCAAACCGCTGCAGGCTTCGGTCAGTCCACTCTTGACGGACTGAACCTTCTCAATCACCATACCCATAAGGATACGGTGTTCTTCCACAATGGAAGCACCTCGTAGTGCTTCCAACAGATTATCAGGCGCCTCTGGTTGGACAGAGGTCGCCGGTGGGATAGGCACGCCTCCTTCTCTTGATGGAGGCTGCTTGTCGGACTCCGGGGCCATATGGGTCTCCGGATCCGTGCCCAGAGGGGAGCCGAATCGAGTACGGCCCCCATGGTCAGTCTCCATGGGGGCTTATTCCTCCATGTGTCCGGTAGCTGAGGTATCGCCCTCCGGCGCCGCCTTGACGGCCTCCCGAACCTCTCCCCGGCCTAGGAAGGTCCTTCAGGACAGCACCTCGACGTCTCCCTAGGCCTTGGGAGAGTAAGCGGTCGGCAGTGTCTCGCTGGCCATCGCCTTTGAGTCCAACGAGCCTCTTGATGAGGATCGTTGGGAGCTGTCATGGGTCGGACTGCAATAGCATAATTAATCATGTCAATACGACAAAAATAAGAGGTTAGATTTATGGGCATGTACGAGTCTTAGCACTTACGATGCGGCCCGAGGCTTAGTGCGGAGGCGTCGCTCCGGACTGCTGTCAACGTCCCATGCAGAGCTGCCCGCGAGCGGGCCTTTCCCCTTCTTGGGCGCCTTCGCCTCCAGAATTGTGAAGGCCGCCCTCTTCTTCCTCCCTCCATCAGAGGTAGAGTCGCTCTCCTCCTCCTCATCGTCGTCGTCTTGGGTGACGGAGGAATGGGTCTTGTCTTCGGACGTCGCGTCCGAAGCGCCCTTGCAGCGGGGGCCACTCCGGACCCCCTTGGCCTTCCCCGTGGCCTTCTTCGTCGGCGCCGTATAGGGCGCCGGCGCCAGCATCTTCACTAAACGTGGAATGACTGCTTCTTTAGGCAGCGGAGCCGGGCACCAGATCTACTTCGCCCTCTCCATCCAGTCCTGAAGAAGCAATGATAATAATAGCTTAGATATCATTCTTGAAACAAGCAAGTAGGGGAAGCGTTAAAAATAACTGTTAGGGAACATAGTAATTTCAAAAAAAATCCTACGCACACGCAGGATCATTGTGATGCATAGCAACGAGAGGGGAGAGTGTCGTCCATGTACCCTCGTAGACCGTTAGGCGGAAGCGTTATGACAACACGCTTGATGTAGTTGTACGTCTTCACGATCGACTGATCCTCAGTACCAAACGTACGGCACCTCCGCGTTCAGGGCACATTCAGCTCAGTGACGTCCCGCGAACTCACGATCCAGTAGAGCTCGGGGAAGAGTTTCGTCAGCACGAAGGCGTGGTGACGATGTTGATGAAGCTACCTGTAACACCCCGGATATAACTTTCCCAATTTGTACTCCAACTCTTGCCGTTTCCGGCGTTAAGTTAATTTATTTTTCGGGTTTGGGTCTTTGTCTCTGTGTGTTGTTATCGTTGTCATGCATCTCATATCATGTCATCATGTGCATTGCATTTGCATACGTGTTCGTCTCATGCATTCGAGCATTTTCCCCGTTGTCCGTTTTGCATTCCGGCGCTTCGTTCTCCTCCGTTGGTCAATTCTATCTTTCTTTCGTGTGTGGGGATTAAACATTTCCGGATTGGACCGAGATTGGCCATGCAGCCTTGGTTTACTACCGGTAGACCGCCTGTCAAGTTTCGTATCATTTGGACTTCGTTTGATACTCCAACGGTTAACCGAGGGACCGAAAAGGCCTCAGGTGTGTTGCAGCCCAACACCCCTCCAATTTGGCCCAAAACCCACCAAACTCTGCTCCATCATCTAGATCGTTCGATCACGATCGCGTGGCCGAAAACTGCACCTCATTTGAACTCTCCTAGCTCCCTCTATGCCTATATATAGGTCCTCCCGGAATTTCGCGGATCCCCTCTCTTCGAAACCCTAGAAAAAGCCACCGCGCCGCGCCGGACATTGTCTGATCCGGCCGGACATCGCCGCCGTCCAACCAGGGGCTGCCACGTGGACGTGCGCCCACATCCCCGCCGCCTCGCCAGCGCCGGCCCGCCTGGCCCGCGCGCGACCCT
>NC_057794.1:333836917-333838039 GCF_018294505.1 Triticum aestivum
GCGCCGCCCGCTCAGCTCGCCCGCCCCCCGATCGCCGCCGCGCCTCCTCCCGGCTGCCGTCCACGCCGGCGACCTCGCCGCCGTCCGCGACTCGCTCCGGCCGGCCCCAACTCTGGCCATCTCCTTCTCCCACTCCGGCCGCCGCCTCCGGTGAATAGTGCAGATCCGGCCGTGCCTCGGTTTCCGTGCAAACCCTAGATCTCTGGGTGATTTTTTTTGTCTAAGTCCTTGGAATTTTCAGTCCAAGTGCTCATGTTCATAGCCCCGCAACTTTGCATCCGTAGCTCCGATGCATGCATATAGCATATCAAAATAATCATCTCAGAGAGTACATCATTTCTCTCCATTGCATCATTTTCATTTGAGCTCATCTTGATTCCCGAAATGCTGTTAGAAGAGGGATACTTGAGTTAATGGTCAGATCTGCTACTCCGTTTAGGTTTTTGTCATTTTTGCCATGATTAATGTGTGCATGCTATGCCCATGAGTTGTACATGTGTTTTGTTAAGGGTTTTGTCATCTTTCCAGAGGTGCAACCCATGTTTTTTTGTGATGTGTGTGGTGACTAGTGCAAGCTTGCAAAGTGGTGCACTTGGTAAATCTGTTTTCAGGGACTTAGCAATTCCTCTAAGTCCTTGATCTGTTTATCTCATGATGCCATATGTTCCTGTTGTTTCCTAGTGATCCGTGCCTCTTTTGAGGATGATCAGTAAGGATGGTTTGTTAATCTTGTAGTTCTATATCCATCCATGTCTTTGTTTGCAATTATGGAGCACCCTAGCTTGAGTCTCGAGCTCTACTTTTGCTACTTTGCGAATCTGGGCAGATTGTCAACTTGTTTGCAACTTTGCAGGTGATGTTGTAGTTGATCCGTGCATGCTATGCTATTGTTCTTGCCATGTCTAGCTTGCATTTTGTGCCTTCTCTATGGTTGTATGCTTGTCTTGCCATGACTTGCACCGTAGTGAGTGCATCAAGCTCGTAAACATGCCTACTTGAGTTATATTTCAGCATGTGTCAGTTTTCACTAAGTCTGAAAACTGATTATGTTTTTGCTATGTTCACATGCTTGCAATTGTATTTTCTGATCCCTTTTGGCTCAAGGTCACTAAGGGACTTTTG
>NC_057794.1:333842202-333844017 GCF_018294505.1 Triticum aestivum
AACTCGCAATTGGCTGATGCGAAGACCCGGCTAGCAGGTCAGGAAACAGAAATCAAGTCTGCTAACTCCAAATTGCAAGTAAGTCTCTCTGAGACGGAAAACTTAAAGACTAGTTTGGCTGCCAAGAAGAAGACCTGGGCAAAGGAAAAAATGCTTATGACACAACGCGCTGAGAGAGCCGAAGCAGCCCTTGAAGAGGTGTCAACCGAGATGAATGGCTTAAAGGGCCGGGTGTCTCAAATGGTGGCCGCCATCTTTGGTAAGACGTCCGTTTTTAATCTTATGTACTTTTTGCTGATCCAGAATATAAGCCGCGAGCTGACTTTGTTTTTAAAACATGCGCAGGCCCATGAAGCAAGAACATGAGCCAAAATCCTTTGATTAAACTGAAGGCAGTGTACACTTTAGTAGAACAACTGTATATTGGCGCACAATGGGCACTTGCCGCCATCTCTCCTGCCAATCAAGGACCCAACCAGCTTAGCAACGTTTTGAAGAAACTATCAATCCTTCCTGCCATATTTCAAGAAGTGAAGCGCTCCTGTGCGCGAGCCGGGGCTTTGACTGCCCTGAGCCGCTCCAAGGCTTGGGTGCCAGACCTAGACCCGGCGGACGTGGCCAGAGGCTATCCCACCATGAAGGAAGATGGATCTCCCTTTGAGCAGGATGACTTCATGGCTTGCGTGCGCGGAGTCCGGCCTCAGGCAACTACCCTTGGAGATGATACCAACATTGACAAATATCAGCCGGGTTTTGATGCTGAAAATAAGAAGATGGCGATTCCCTCATACAAGGTGACGGATTTGATCCCGCCTGTAAGAGAAAATACATTTGCCCCGGAAGTTGACCCGACAGGCCTGATCGATGATGAAGCAGAATTCGTCACCGTGAATGGTTTTGACTGGTCAAAACCCAACTTCCAGCCAACAGAGGGCGGTGAACTGGTGAGGGAGGAATAATAACCATCTTCATTGTCTTATAAAAATCCGTGCAATAATTTAGCTATGAAAACACTGAATGCCTTGCTTATGCCATCGTGCATAAAACACTGTATGTGACTCTGTGTTTCCTGATGGCAATATATGCATTATATTTGATGATTGTTTCTGTAACACCTTAACTCTGTTCCCTGTAGATACAAGAGAAAAGACTGGCTTGGCGGCTTAGAACCGAACGGGTTAAAACACCAGACTTATATCCAATATGTTTATCATAATAGAAAACAAAAAATAGATATAAATAAAGGACAAGGGCTGAAACTAACTCTTTAGTTAATGTAGCAGGCAATTATATATAAATAATAGCCATACTTGTACCTATGATCCTTAGACCACCGGCTTGAGTAACCCGGGTAATGAAGTTGATAACTCAATCTTTCAGAGAAATCAATACCTTTGAATACTTTAATGATCATCATACCTTGGTAGCCTTGTTGTCAAATAGACAAGCCGGCGAAGAAGATCATGCTAATGATTTGCAACAAGAAACTCAAAGGCAATTAACAGTTAACAAGCATGATTTAACCTTATATTTAAAGGTTGGTGGCTTCTGATTCGAATACGATCAGTAAACCGGACCAAAGGGGTTAAGCTAGGGTTCGAATATGACCATATAGCCCCCAGTGGTTGTGGCGTTGCACCGATCAAGAGGGTACCGATAGCTATATTCTCTTTGGTTCGAATACGACCTATGTTTGAACAGGAAGCCCCCAAATGACCTTGAGAGGTTTTTAACGACCCTGATTCGAATACGATCCAAGTCGGACCCAAAAGGGGTTAAGCTATGATTCGGATACAATCAAGAAGCCCCCTAGTG
>NC_057794.1:333844027-333854272 GCF_018294505.1 Triticum aestivum
CCTGCTGGGACTCCAAAAACACACTTGGCCGGGTTAAGCATCATTTTATAGACCCGAAGATTATCGAAAGTCTCTTTCAGATCTGCGACCAAGGTTTCCTCCTTCCTGGATTTTACCACTATATCATCGACATAAGAATGAACATTACTTCCAATTTGATCGTGAAGACAATTCTGCACACACCGTTGGTAAGTAGCCTGGGCACTCTTCAGCCCAAAAGGCATAGACACGTAGCAGAAAGCTCCAAAAGGAGTGATAAAAGCCGTCTTCTCCTGATCTTTGACTGCCATCTTGATCTGATGATAACCAAAATAAGCATCCAAGAAACTCAAACATGCGCAACCCGTCGTAGCATCAATGATCTGATCAATATGGGGGAGGGCAAAAGGATCAGCCGGACAAGCCTTGTTCAGATCAGTGTAATCCACACACATACGCCAGGTGCCATTCGTTTTGAGTACAAGCACCGGGTTGGCTAACCACTCCGGGTGAAAGACTTCTACAATGAACCCAGTTGCCAAAAGCCGGGCCACCTCTTCTCCAATGGCCTTGTGTGTTTCTTCATTGAACCGTCGGAGAAACTGTCTGACAGGTTTAAACTTTGGATCAATATTGAGAGTGTGCTCCACAAGTTCCCTCAGGACACCCGACATGTCTGAAGGTTTCCATGCGAAGATGTCCCAGTTCTCACGGATGAACTCGATGAGCGCGCTTTCCTATTTTGGATCCAAGTTTGCACTGATGATGAACTGCTTGGATGAGTCGCCAGGCACAAAGTCAACCATCTTGGTGTCATCAGTTGATTTGAACTTCAACACCGGCTCATGCTCTGTTGTTGGTTTCTTTAGTGATGTCATGTCTGCCAGGTCAACATGCTCTTTGTAAAACTTTAACTCCTCTATTGCACAGATAGATTCAGCATAGGCAGCATCACCTTCTTCACACTCCAAAGCTATTTTCCAGCTCCCGTGTACTGTAGTGGTGCCCTTATAACCCGGCATCTTAAGCTGCAAATACACATAACACGACCGAGCCATGAATTTGGCATAAGCCGGCCGTCCAAACAGGGCATGATATGGGCTTTTGATCTTAACCAGCTCAAAGGTTAATTTTTCTGCTCTGGAGTCATACTCATCCCCAAAGGCTACTTCTAGTTTAATCTTACCCACTGGGTATGCCGACTTGCCAGGAACCACACCATGAAAGACAGTGTTGGATTGTTTAAGACACTTATCAGTCAATCCCATCCGGCGGAACGTCTTGTAGTCGAGGATGTTGATGCTGCCTCCATCCATGAGTACCTTAATGAATTTGTATCCACCAACCTGAGGTGCCACTACCAAAGCCAAGTGACCGAGATTATCGACCCGGGGTGGGTGATCCTCTCTGCTCCACACAATAGGCTGCTCTGACCAACGTAAGTAACGTGGAATCGCCGGCTCAACGGCATTGACGACCCTCTTGTGAAGCTTCTGGTCTCTCTTACATAACCTAGTGGTGAATACATGGTATTGCCCACTATTCAGCTGCTTCGGGTTGCTCTGATATCCAGACTGCTGCTGCTAATTACCTTGGCCGGGTTGCGGATTATACCCTCCTTGGTTACCGGAATGGCCGTGACCGTGGAATCCTCCTCCACCTGATCCGGCGCCCGGGCCTTGGAAACCCCTCCACCTGAGCCGCCACCTGGGCCGTGACCTCCATCAAACGCGTTTGAATTTTTAAACGCCTTCATGATCGTACAATCTTTCCACAGGTGGGTGGCTGGCTTCTCCCTGGTGCCATGCTTTGGACAAGGCTCATTCAATAATTGCTCAAGGGTGGGACCTGACCCGCCCGACCGAGGGGGCTATCTACCCTTGCGCCATTGATTTCCGCCCCGTGCATTGGCGTTAGCAACAAACTCATCAGCCTTACGTTTATTACCTCCTTGATTTGCCGGGTTATGCTGATGACCCTTGCCGTTGCCGTTCTTCTTTCCCTTTGTTGTCTTTTCTTCGTCAGACACCGGGCCCTTGGTAGTATCAGAATCAGCATACTTGACGAGAGCCGCCATCAATGTTCCCATGTCATTATAGTCACGCTTGAGCCGCCCCAGCTTCTGCTTCAGAGGTTCGAAACGGCAATTTTTCTCCAACATTAAGACTGCTGAGCCGGCATCCATTTTATCAGATGAATGTATTATATCCTTGACCTGGCGCACCCAATGGGTTGTGGATTCACCATCCTCTTGCTTGCAATTGGTCAGGTCCACAATCGACATAGGCTGCTTACACGTGTCTTTGAAGTTCTGGATGAACCGGGCCTTCAACTCCGCCCATGAGCCGATAGAATTGGGTGGCAATCCTTTCAACCAAGTACGAGCTGTTCCATCCAACATCATAGTGAAATACTTGGCCATTGCTACGTCGCTGACCTCCAACAACTCCATAGCCATCTCATAACTCTCAATCCAAGCCCCGGGTTGTAAGTCAGCCGTGTAATTAGGCACCTTATGGAGCCCCTTAAAATCCTTTGGCAAACTCTCATTACGTATGGCCGGTACCAAGCAAGGAACACCTTCGGCTCTTGTGGCCACTCCTGCCTCGACCGAGGTTGCTGGATAAGCCGGAAAAGTTTGATGAGCCGCCTGCTCTGCTGCCATTTAAACTACTTGTTCTGCCTCTTGTCGATTCCTCTCTTGATCCGCCAAGTTAAGGGCTCCAGCCCACACCAGCTCATGCCTGTACGGACGGTTGTGGCGTTGAGCATTGCTTGACATGTTTGCAGATTCCATATGCATACTGTAACTCGGGCTCCAGCTTGGACGAGGAGTTGAATGGATCCTGTCTCGACTATAGGAGTAGGCATCCTATTGTGCCAGAGCTGTTTGAAGAAGTTCTCTTACCCTCCGCATTTCAACCGCCGCCGGTGAGTCACCTTCCATCGGAAGAGCCGCCAGATGAGCCGATGTTGCGATGAGGTTTTCCAAAGGGTTGGAGAAGTGACCTGGCGACGTTGGGACATAATGAGGCGGAGCGGTAATTATACGAGGTGGATCCATGGCACGCGGTTGGACCGGCGCACCGGGTGTTGTAATCCGGGGTGCCTCCGGCGGGTTACTTCCCCCGGCTCCGGGTGTATGAAAAAGATTCCTAGGATCGAGCGTCAGAGGCACGCATGATTGAGTTTTCTGATGCCTCCTCCTCATGACCTTGTTTGATGTGTTCAGATCCACCGAGAGCCGGAAGGTCTCCGCTTGAAGCTGTTGAGCACGAACGTCCAAAGCCGCCCACTCTGCCGCCATCTTGACTTCCTCTGCGGCTAGATTTTCCTTAGCTTGGACCATCTCTTCACGTACGCGTGCCACCTCTGCGTCATGCTGGGCCTTATCCGCCGGCTCTACCACGTCAGTCAACAGAGTCATCAGTTTATCCATGAGGTCCATCAAGATCTGAGCCGGAGGGCTCGCGGGGTCTCCTGACCCGGCTGTAGCTGACCCGGTGGCTGTTGTCGCCGCTGCTGTAGAGTTCTTCCCGGGCTGCGTTCCTGCCATGAAGACTCCGGCCCAATTCGGCGGCTCAAGGGGGTTCGGAATACTGCTGCCATCGGAACAGCCCCCGAGCATGTCGTCCTGCAGCTGGTACAAAGAGTCTGTCTCGCCCGTTGATGATGCAGTGTCAGAACAGATGGCTGTCTCACCACCCTCCACCGATCCTTCAGAGTATTCACCACCGTGGATGCAGCCTACGAAGGCATGCTTCACGGCAGATTGAACACGGGCGGTCCTCGCGCGCCGAGCTGTTTCGATGAGGTTGGTGTGGACGTCCGGCTCAGGACCTGACTCGCCGATCCGGCTGATGAAGACGTGAATTCCACCGAAGGGGACCCAGTACCTGTACCCAATTGAGCCGGCCTCGGGGCCCCAGCCTTCGTCGTTGACGTAGAGCTTGCCGTGACGACTCTTGGTCATCCGACCCACAGCGTATCCCTTGAGCCCTTCGAAGCTGCCCTTCAAGAACTCAAATCCACCGTGCGCTAGCCCCACGGTGGGCGCCAACTGTCGTGGAATTGTCACGGCAGATGTCCTAGAGCAAGGACTTAGTCATAGGGCCATCGCACTAGGAAGCTTAAAGGGGTTAATCGGGACAAAGGACACGAGAGAGTTTTATACTAGTTCGGCCCCTTACGATGAAGGTAAAAGCCTACGTCTAGTTGGGATTGGTATTGCTGGGGTTTCGATCACCAAGAGGCTCAACTCGCCAGCTTGGTTATCGATTTGTTGTTTCTTACCCTAAGCCGTCACCGGGTCATCCCCTTATATACATGGGTTGACGCCTGGTGGCCTACAGAGTCCTGGCCGGCTCATAATCGTGTCCGGCTCGGTGGCTTCCTTTACATGCCTTTCTTTACAAGTCTTTCCTTACATACGGCGGTTTACAATATCGGGCCTTAAGCCGCCTCCAGGCCCTTGGGCCTTCTATAAGGTTTAATAAACTATCGTCTTGAATGTTTACTAGGCTTCTTGCATAACCCGCCATTGGGGCTGACCCGGCCCCTCCTGGGCAGGTCATGACTGATAGTAATATCCCCAACACATATCAATAAGGAATTCCTTCTTTTCCTGGAGCCCATTCGGACAGAACTCCAAAGTTAAGCGTGCTCAGCTTGGAGTAGTGTCAGGATGGGTGACCGACCGGGAAGTTGCTCCCGGGTGTGCACGAGTGAGGACAAAGTGCGTAGAAAAGACTAGTATTGATCTGTGGGGCCAGTCTAGATCCCGCCAGGAGTAACGACCACCGGCGGGTGTGTCTGGAGCATTACAAGTTGGTATCAGAGCCGACCCTCGCGGTTACACGGATGTTTGCGGACAGGTGCGCGGTTATGTTGCTCATGACGTTTGTGACCCATCGTGGCACACGGCATGGTACATGTATCGGACTGGATGCACAGACATATGTGCCAAGAGGGAATGTTCTTGTGGCCCGATGAGGATGTCGGTTCCTCTGAGTGGGGGTGTATGTGATGGCCTGGCTTATTAGGGATGATAGACTACTCATATCAATAAGGAATTCCTTCTTTTCCGGGAGCCCATTCGGACAGAACTCCAAAGTTAAGCATGCTCAGCTTGGAGTAGTGTCAGGATGGGTGACCGACCGGGAAGTTGCTCCCGGGTGCGCATGAGTGAGGACAAAGTGCGTAGAAAAGACTAGTATTGATCTGTGGGGCCAGTCTAGATCCCGTCAGGGGTAACGACCACCGACGGGTGTTATGGGGCGTTATAGAGGCAGAGAGCGGAGGTCGCCGAAGACGAAGACGACGACGAACAGAGGCGACTCCAGGGGCTCCAACCAGGCAGAACAGCACCACCGGAGAGCGGCGGAGGCTCTAGAAGGGTTGCCCAGGCTTGGAAGGGGCCGGAGCTACGGAGCCGACCCAAGGGGATCGCCGGCGAGCTCGAGCTCGGCGACGGTGGACCACGGCCTGCCCGGCCGGGCTATGGCTACCTACGAGATTGTGGAGTGTGTGGGAGGTGTGGATGGTGCTCGAGGAGGCTGGGGAGGACTCCATTTATAGCCGAGTGCCGAGGGGGGTTCGGGCTCTGTCGGTGGACACCTGGACACGGTGCCCGGCGACGAACGGCGTCAGCGAGAGGGGGAGAAGGCGACGCAGCTCACGCGGGGACTGTGGGCGAACAGGAAAGAACATAGGGGCACTGGGGTGACGACGAGGATAGTGTGCACCGCACTGTTATGTTGGCCGGACCGCGCCCATGCTCGCTGGGGCGAGCTCTAGCGTCAGCGAGCGCCAGGAGGGAGTTAAGAGAGCTTGGACAAAGATTGTGGCGAAGTTTGGCAAGGCTAGGCAGTCGGGAAAGCGAGCACGCGAGCAACAGAGGCTCGGGCGCGACTCAGAGCGCGTTGGCACACAGGTTGGCAATGTGTACACGTGTGGTCACCGCGTGAACTCTGCCCTCAGGCCGACCTAAGTCCAAATTTCATGTCTGGCTTGTTGTTCGTGGTAGTTTTGAAGATTACCATGCTTTGGTCTGGACCCAGACGTGGTAGGATAGATTTCAACCGCCTAGTAAGTTTCTGATCAGTAACTTTGAGAGCTTAATGTGGTCAAATGGCTGGGAGTTGAGGGCTGGGCTTTGGAGGTTAGCAATCATCTATTAAGCTAATGATGCATAAGAAAAAACAGCCACAACGGAGCAAGTAAAATGGTAGTTGCTGTAGAAACCACCATTTCTGTCCAGAACAGAAAATATTTTATGTAGCAAAAATATTCCAAAAATTTATGCAATATTTTTGCTTAGGAAGGTGCCCTATGGGTCAAAGAATATTTGTGAATTTTCTCGGATTTTTGTGGGCAAGAAAAATTGGGGTTGCTTTGGAGCACATTGAGCTAGCTAGGGTTTAAGAGAGGGAAATGAATATTTTTCATTTAAGAAAAATATTACAATTATTATTTTGAGGTGAAACAGAGTGGGAATGATGGTTAGAGAGGGAAATGGGACACTTGGGTGAAAGCCAAGGGGTACCCAAGTGTTTAAGTCCATATGAAAAGATTCAAAACTCCAATTTTCAAATTCAAACCAACTGAAAATCAGCCAAAGAAAAGAGGGGAAAACCAGGCTGTCACATTTCTTTCGCATTACGCGAAGGATCGGTACTTCCCGATCAGACGCTTATAGCAGTCTAGTTTGGATACTAGGGGCTGCGCCCATGTTTTTATTGTCGAACTCCTATGGCTAAGTGAGGGCGTTAACGCCGCATAGTCTGGTTGCCTAGTTCGTTGTGCTAAACAACTCCTTCAAGGATCATATAATTGGATCAAGATTGTTTAGATACCATCCCAAACACCCCTGTACTACCTATGTGGGGGCAGAAGCCGATGACTGGCCAACCCTCAGATTTCATACAACACGGCCGCACAGGAGGTAAAATTTAAAAACATAACAAGCATTATATTACAAACCCACTTTGTTTTATCATACAAGGTAGAAGGAACTTGAATACATTCATTCAAAGATCGTGTCTTTCGCACACTAATCCGCAACAATGCGGGACCCCTCCGAGACATCGCCAAAGTATCGCTCGGGTGTGTGGTGCTCCTTGCCCTCTGACGGCCCCTTGGTCAGCTCGACAGCGTCCATTATCGCCCACCACATCTTGCAGCGGGCGAAGGTCATGCGCGCACCTTCAATGCAGGCCGATCGCTTGACGACGTCCAGCCGAGGACATGCGTTCACCAGCTGCTTCACGAGTCCGAAGCAGCTGCCGGGCATAGCTTCGGCTGGCCACAGCCGGATTACCAAATCCTTCATGGCCAGTTCGTCCACCCTATGCAGCTCCACCAGCTATTTCAGCTGATTGGTGAAGGGCACGGGTTGCTCTGGCGCAAGATATTACGACCAGAACAATTTCTCCGTGGAGCTCCCTTCTTCGGCTCGGAAGAACTCCGCGGCGTTGGACACACTGCGTGGCAGATCTGCGAAGGCCCCTGGAGAACTCCGAATCCGGGTTATTAAGAAATACTTCTTCTTTATATATTTGCTTTGCATGCTAAACGCCTTACCCGCTGCAATCTTCCTGGCCTCTTGGATTTCCTGGAGGGCACCCTGGGCTTCAACCCGGGCTGCTTCCGCCCTTTGACGAGCCTTGGAGAGTTCGGTCTCTCGAGCCGAAACATCGCCCTCCAGGGTCTCGTACTTCTTCACCGCGTCCTGGAGCTCTTGCGACCTCGTTCAGCCGGGCCTTCAGCTTCTTGCGAGTGGCCTGCTCCTTGACGGCTCCCTCCTCGGCCTCGTCCAGGGCCGTTTTCAGGGCCTCGACCTTGGTCGTCGCCCCTACACATATAATGACACTACGGTCAGTATACATCATTTACTCTTTCCGAATATATAGCGAGCCATTGCATACCTTGCCGGTCTTCCAGCTACTTCCTCGCCTGGCCAAGCTCCTCTTCGGCCCGCTCTAGTTTCTTCTTTAGCATGGAGACTTCGGCAGTATGAGAAGTCGCAGCCAGCAGGGACGCCTGCTTATTCACATCAGACACACTTGGTTAGTTTCCTGCGAAATTTAATTGATCCTCTGTCCGGCTTGTCTTTCCGAACACCAACCAGTGTCTCAGGGGCTACTATCTATGTGGAGATTTTCTCGGTTAAATGTCGCTTACCTAAAAACCTGTCAGCAAACCGCTGCAGGCTTCGGTCAGTCCACTCTTGACGGACTGAACCTTCTCAATCACCATACCCATAAGGATACGGTGTTCTTCCACAATGGAAGCACCTGGTAGCGCTTCCAACAGATTATCAGGCGCCTCTGGTTGGACAGAGGTCGCCGGTGGGATAGGCACGCCTCCTTCTCTTGATGGAGGCTGCTTGTCGGACTCCGGGGCCATATGGATCTCCGGATCCGTGCCCAGAGGGGAGCCGAATCGAGTACGGCCCCCATGGTCAGTCTCCATGGGGGCTAATTCCTCCATGTGTCCGGTAGCTGAGGTATCGCCCTCTGGCGCCGCCTTGACGGCCTCCCGAACCTCTCCCCGGCCTAGGAACGTCCTTCGGGACAGCACCTCGACGTCTCCCTAGGCCTTGGGAGAGTAAGCGGTCGGCAGTGTCTCGCTGGCCATCGCCTTTGAGTCCAACGAGCCTCTTGATGAGGATCGTTGGGAGCTGTCATGGGTCGGACTGCAATAGCATAATTAATCATGTCAATACGACAAAAAGAAGAGGTTAGATTTATGGGCATGTACGAGTCTTAGCACTTACGATGCGGCCCGAGGCTTAGTGCGGAGGCGTCGCTCCGGACTGCTGTCAACGTCCCATGCGGAGCTGCCCGCGAGCGGGCCTTTCCCCTTCTTGGGCGCCTTCACCTCCAGAATTGTGAAGGCCGCCCTCTTCTTCCTCCCTCCATCAGAGGTAGAGTCGCTCTCCTCCTCCTCATCGTCGTCGTCTTGGGTGACGGAGGAATGGGTCTTGTCTTCGGACGTCGCGTCCGAAGCGCCCTTGCAGCGGGGGCCACTCCGGACCCCCTTGGCCTTCCCCGTGGCCTTCTTCGTCGGCGCCGTATAGGGCGCCGGCGCCAGCATCTTCACTAAACGCGGAATGACTGCTTCTTTAGGCAGCGGAGCCGGGCACCAGATCTACTTCGCCCTCTCCATCCAGTCCTGAAGAAGCAATGATAATAATAGCTTAGATATCATTCTTGAAACAAGCAAGTAGGGGAAGCGTTAAAAATAACTGTTAGGGAACATAGTAATTTCAAAAAAAATCCTACGCACACGCAGGATCATTGTGATGCATAGCAACGAGAGGGGAGAGTGTCGTCCATGTACCCTCGTAGACCGTTAGGCGGAAGCGTTATGACAACAAGCTTGATGTAGTTGTACGTCTTCACGATCGACTGATCCTCAGTACCAAACGTACGACACCTCCGCGTTCAGCGCACATTCAGCTCAGTGACGTCCCGCGAACTCACGATCCAGTAGAGCTCGGGGAAGAGTTTCGTCAGCACGAAGGCGTGGTGACGATGTTGATGAAGCTACCTGTAACACCCCGGATATAACTTTCCCAATTTGTACTCCAACTCTTGCCGTTTCCGGCGTTAAGTTAATTTATTTTTCGGGTTTGGGTTTTTGTCTCTGTGTGTTGTTATCGTTGTCATGCATCTCATATCATGTCATCATGTGCATTGCATTTGCATACGTGTTCGTCTCATGCATTCGAGCATTTTCCCCGTTGTCCGTTTTGCATTCCGGCGCTTCGTTCTCCTCCGTTGGTCAATTCTATCTTTCTTTCGTGTGTGGGGATTAAACATTTCCGGATTGGACCGAGATTGGCCATGCAGCCTTGGTTTACTACCGGTAGACCGCTTGTCAAGTTTCGTATCATTTGGACTTCGTTTGATACTCCAACGGTTAACCGAGGGACCGAAAAGGCCTCAGGTGTGTTGCAGCCCAACACCCCTCCAATTTGGCCCAAAACCCACCAAACTCTGCTCCATCATCTAGATCGTTCGATCACGATCGCGTGGCCGAAAACTGCACCTCATTTGAACTCTCCTAGCTCCCTCTATGCCTATATATAGGTCCTCCCGGAATTTCGCGGATCCCCTCTCTTCGAAACCCTAGAAAAAGCCACCGCGCCGCGCCGGACATTGTCTGATCCGGCTGGACATCGCCGCCGTCCAACCAGGGGCTGCCACGTGGACGTGCGCCCACATCCCCGCCGCCTCGCCAGCGCCGGCCCGCCTGGCCCGC
>NC_057794.1:333854831-333873422 GCF_018294505.1 Triticum aestivum
GCTGCCGTCCACGCCGGCGACCTCGCCGCTGTCCGCGACTCGCTCCGGCCGGCCCCAACTCTGGCCATCTCCTTCTCCCACTCCGGCCGCCGCCTCCGGTGAATAGTGCAGATCCGGCCGCGCCTCGGTTTCCGTGCAAACCCTAGATCTCGGGGTGATTTTTTTGTCTAAGTCCTTGGAATTTTCAGTCCAAGTGCTCATGTTCATAGCCCCGTAACTTTGCATCCGTAGCTCCGATGCATGCATATAGCATATCAAAATAATCATCTCAGAGAGTACATCATTTCTCTCCATTGCATCATTTTCATTTGAGCTCATCTTGATTCCCGAAATGCTGTTAGAAGAGGGCTACTTGAGTTAATGGTCAGATCTGCTACTCCGTTTAGGTTTTTGTCATTTTTGCCATGATTAATGTGTGCATGCTATGCCCATGAGTTGTACATGTGTTTTGTTAAGGGTTTTGTCATCTTTCCAGAGGTGCAACCCATGTTTTTTTGTGATGTGTGTGGTGACTAGTGCAAGCTTGCAAAGTGGTGCACTTGGTAAATCTGTTTTCAGGGACTTAGCAATTCCTAAGTCCTTGATCTGTTTATCTCATGATGCCATATGTTCCTGTTGTTTCCTAGTGATCCGTGCCTCTTTTGAGGATGATCAGTAAGGATGGTTTGTTAATCTTGTAGTTCTATATCCATCCATGTCTTTGTTTGCAATTATGGAGCACCCTAGCTTGAGTCTCGAGCTCTACTTTTGCTACTTTGCGAATCTGGGCAGATTGTCAACTTGTTTGCAACTTTGCAGGTGATGTTGTAGTTGATCCGTGCATGCTATGCTATTGTTCTTGCCATGTCTAGCTTGCATTTTGTGCCTTCTCTATGGTTGTATGCTTGTCTTGCCATGACTTGCACCGTAGTGAGTGCATCAAGCTCGTAAACATGCCTACTTGAGTTATATTTCAGCATGTGTCAGTTTTCACTAAGTCTGAAAACTGATTATGTTTTTGCTATGTTCACATGCTTGCAATTGTATTTTCTGATCCCTTTTGGCTCAAGGTCACTAAGGGACTTTTGTTAAGATCTTTGAGTAGCTCCATGCCATGTTTCACTTTGCCGCCATTACTTGTTTGCATCATCATTACTTAACTGTCAATCTCACCATTAAACTGAACCGGCATGTTGCCTTTCTTTTCAGTTCGTCTTTGCACATCATGCCGTCCAAAGCACCAACCATATGTAACTGGGTTCCCTCAACCGTAACTGAGGAACGTTTGAAAGAGTTCTTCACCATAGGATTTCTTCCAGCGAAAACCATCATGTCTTACCATGCCCCTGACTCGGAAGAAGAACACCCAATCCAAGAGACGGCGAAGTGATCGTTTTCACTGACCACATGAACCGTGGCTTCTCACCGCGCGGCTCAAAGTTCTTCAGAGAGGTCCTCCACTTTTTCAAGCTCCATCCTCAAGATATCGGGCCTAATTCCATATCTAACATCTGTAACTTCCAAGTACTCTGTGAAGTATATCTTCAACAAGAGCCGACCGTGGAGTTGTTTAGAGAATACTTTTATCTGAACCGGCAGAATGAGTGCACCAACGGCCTTAGCTTAGAGCTTGGAGGCATATCAATTCAGCATCGACAGGGTGCCGTCTTCCCCCTCATTGTCTTACCAAGTCACCCAAAGGACTGGAACCAGACTTGGTTCTACTACCAGGACACTTCACTAGCAAACGAGAAGCCACTGCCGGGTTATCGCCCCGATCGTCTTGACTCCAAGTTCGCGCTTCCTGAAAGCTTACTATCGCTGAACGCAAGAGGCTGATACCATCCATCAAAAGGATCAATGCTCTGTTGGGGAACGGGTTAACTGGAGTTGATCTGAGCCGCTGTTGGATCTCATGGAGGGTCATCCCTTTAAGCCGCCGGTCAAAGCTGATGTATGAGTATGGTGGAGGCCCGGATGACTCTCTTCGTCACAGCCCCATTCAATTGACAGAAGAAGATATTGTCTCAATGTCGACCCTTCTGGTGAACGGGAAATAAGAAGATTGCAGCATTGTTGGGTTAAACCCCTTCTGCAAGCTTAACCCGGTGCCAGAAGTAAGAATATTCTGAACTCTCTCCTTTGTATTTTTCCCAGCCATATTGTTTAATACTTGCCTGACTTTTCATCTTTACCTGTCTGCAGGCCAATTCTGACTTCTGGAAAGTTAAGTATGACCACAAGGCTGCCAAGAAAGCGAAAGCCGCCGCCATAAATGCCAAGAAAACGACCTAGAGATCAAAAAAGAAAAAGAAGAACACTGCTGAAGATTGGATGAAGCTTGATGATACATCTGATTCGGAGGTAGCCCTTGATTCCCTTGGCCAATTTGTTAACAATCTTATTAGCACTGATCATTACCAGGATGACACCGGGGCCAGTCAGGCCGTGGAAGCAGATGTAACTATCATTTACTCCGACTCAGAGCCTTTGCCAAGACAAAAAATTCGACGAGTGATCCGTAAAGTAAGGTTTTCTAACCCGTTAGCTCACTTGGATCCCAACTTTCGTTTGAGAAAACAACAACATGAATGCCGTCGTCAGGCTCGGACCGAAGATGAGCCAGCTGTTGTTCTTCAACAGACTCCTCAGAAACGCCCGAACGAGGTTTACTTCTTTCTATATTTAACTCTATTTAATGGATCATTTCCCCTGCCTTACTTTAACTTTGTTTTTATCTTTTCAGGAGGTGTCTCGCTCTTCTGGCGACTCATCGCAGACGCAATTTCCGGCCTTCAAGACTGCCCCTGGGTAATGAAAAAATCCTCCTTTTTTCGAGTTGTTCAAATTGTATCTTTATACTGACAATCCTGCAACATTTCTCTTAGTGGCCAAGCTAAATCCAAGAAGGCAAAGGCAGCTAAACCAGCGGAAGACCCGCCGATGCTTGCATCTGACCCGACCAGGCCATCTTCTCCATTAACCGATGCTCCAGAAGACCCGCATGTTGATGCAGAAGCAAATCCTCCTGAGCCGTCATTTGATGAGACCACTGTGAACCCTTATGCTACTAGACCATCGAGCTCAACCAACCCGCCATCACCGTCTACACAAGACGTTCAGATCACCGGGAGCCGCCTTATTGAACCAGGGAATCCAACCGCGTTGGCTCGGTGTACTGCGAAACAAGTGGCATTGGTGAGGCAGAAAGTTCGCTTTGACGTTGCCAATTACGACCATCTAAATGCCAACGATATTTTATCCGGCTATCTCAGCCATGTGCACTCTAGTCGCGACTCTAAGATCGAAATGGTCAAATAGTTGCAGCTGAAATACGAGGTATGTTCTTACGGCTTATCTATATTCCTTCAGCCCCCAAGTCTTCAGATTATGAGACAACCGGAATGATCTGTAGACTTTAGCATATAGGCCAAGACCTTTACCTTTGATTTTCTTGAATTTTAATAAAATAAAACAAAACTTCACCTGTAGTCCCCAAGGGCCAGCTCCTTTTAATCATAAATGAGCCGGTACCTTAAATTGGTTTGTACCGTATTCAACGAACTTAATATTCCGGCTTAACCTTGAGAAACTTGCTGAATTGCATACATTAGCCCCCAAGTGCCAAGTGTTGTTACTTTGTAAAGGACTTGGGACTTAAAGTATGTCTTTAGAGTCATAAAAATTTGATTTGGCATACATTAGCCCCCAAGTGTCAAGTGGTTTTTTGTAAATTACTTGAGACTTGAATCTTGATTGCTGAACTTTAAGCGAAATCTTGACTCATCTGAGTATGCTCTTTTTGCAGAATGCTTTATCTAAACTAAACTCGCAATTGGCTGATGCGAAGACCCGGCTAGCAGGTCAGGAAACAGAAATCAAGTCTGCTAACTCCAAATTGCAAGTAAGTCTCTCTGAGACGGAAAACTTAAAGACTAGTTTGGCTGCCAAGAAGAAGACCTGGGCAAAGGAAAAAATGCTTATGACACAACGCGCTGAGAGAGCCGAAGCAGCCCTTGAAGAGGTGTCAACCGAGATGAATGGCTTAAAGGGCCGGGTGTCTCAAATGGTGGCCGCCATCTTTGGTAAGACGTCCGTTTTTAATCTTATGTACTTTTTGCTGATCCAGAATATAAGCCGCGAGCTGACTTTGTTTTTAAAACATGCGCAGGCCCATGAAGCAAGAACATGAGCCAAAATCCTTTGATTAAACTGAAGGCAGTGTACACTTTAGTAGAACAACTGTATATTGGCGCACAATGGGCACTTGCCGCCATCTCTCCTGCCAATCAAGGACCCAACCAGCTTAGCAACATTTTGAAGAAACTATCAATCCTTCCTGCCATATTTCAAGAAGTGAAGCGCTCCTGTGCGCGAGCCGGGGCTTTGACTGCCCTGAGCCGCTCCAAGGCTTGGGTGCCAGACCTAGACCCGGCGGACGTGGCCAGAGGCTATCCCACCATGAAGGAAGATGGATCTCCCTTTGAGCAGGATGACTTCATTGCTTGCGTGCGCGGAGTCCGGCCTCAGGCAACTACCCTTGGAGATGATACCAACATTGACAAATATCAGCCGGGTTTTGATGCTGAAAATAAGAAGATGGCGATTCCCTCATACAAGGTGACGGATTTGATCCCACCTGTAAGAGAAAATACATTTGCCCCGGAAGTTGACCCGGCAGGCCTGATCGATGATGAAGCAGAATTCGTCACCGTGAATGGTTTTGACTGGTCAAAACCCAACTTCCAGCCAACAGAGGGCGGTGAACTGGTGAGGGAGGAATAATAACCATCTTCATTGTCTTATAAAAATCCGTGCAATAATTTAGCTATGAAAACACTGAATGCCTTGCTTATGCCATCGTGCATAAAACACTGTATGTGACTCTGTGTTTCCTGATGGCAATATATGCATTATATTTGATGATTGTTTCTGTAACACCTTAACTCTGTTCCCTGTAGATACAAGAGAAAAGACTGGCTTGGCGGCTTAGAACCGAACGGGTTAAAACACCAGACTTATATCCAATATGTTTATCATAATAGAAAACAGAAAATAGATATAAATAAAGGACAAGGGCTGAAACTAACTCTTTAGTTAATGTAGCAGGCAATTATATATAAATAATAGCCATACTTGTACCTATGATCCTTAGACCACCGGCTTGAGTAACCCGGGTAATGAAGTTGATAACTCAATCTTTCAGAGAAATCAATACCTTTGAATACTTTAATGATCATCATACCTTGGTAGCCTTGTTGTCAAATAGACAAGCCAGCGAAGAAGATCATGCTAATGATTTGCAACAAGAAACTCAAAGGCAATTAACAGTTAACAAGCATGATTTAACCTTATATTTAAAGGTTGGTGGCTTCTGATTCGAATACGATCAGTAAACCGGACCAAAGGGGTTAAGCTAGGGTTCGAATATGACCATATAGCCCCCAGTGGTTGTGGCGTTGCACCGATCAAGAGGGTACCGATAGCTATATTCTCTTTGGTTCGAATACGACCTATGTTTGAACAGGAAGCCCCCAAATGACCTTGAGAGGTTTTTAACGACCCTGATTCAAATACGATCCAAGTCGGACCCAAAAGGGGTTAAGCTATGATTCGGATACAATCAAGAAGCCCCCTAGTGAGTTTGGCCTTAAGACGATCAAGAGGGTTACGACAACTATGTTCTCTTTGGTTCAAATACGACATATGTTTGAACAGGAAGCCCCCAAGTGACCATGATAATTGCAGCTAGATTCGAATACGATCATAAGCCGGACCAAAAAAGGTTAGACTTGATTCAAATATGATCAGCTCCTTAATAGTCATTTGAAAATAAGAAATAACAAAGATGCATAATCTTTGAAAAGAAAAGAGACCGATGGTCTTACTTTATTGCTCTATCACGGTATATACAATGTTAAAGTATGTACATGATGAGAGTCGGTGGCTCAGGTGTAGTATGGCCGAAGTTGAGCAATGTTCCACGGCCGACGGGTCTCTTCCTCCGACTTATGTGAATCTTTGTGCTCTCGAACGTCGATGAGGTAATACGACCCATTGTTTAAGTTCTTGCTGACCACAAAGGGTCCTTCCCAAGGTGGGGATAGCTTGTGCGCATCTGACAGATCCTGGATGAGCCGGAGCACCAGGTCGCCTTCCTGAAAAGTCCTGGATTTGACCCGGCGGCTGTGATAACGACGCATGTCCTGTTGATAAATTGCTGACCGAGCCACTGCTAAGTCTCTTTCTTCATCCAACAAGTCAAGTGCATCATATCTGGCTTGTTCATTATTAGCTTCAACATAAGCCGCCACACGGGGCGAGTCATGACGGATGTCACTAGGCAACACTGCTTCTGCTCCATATACCATGAAGAAAGGTGTGTAACCTATAGACCTGTTAGGTGTGGTGTTGATACTCCACAACACCAAGGGTAATTCCTCTACCCAACAACCCGGCGTTCGTTGTAAGGGAACCATAAGCCGGGGTTTGAGACCTTTTAAAATTTCCTGATTTGCTCTCTCATCTTGACCATTGGATTGAGGATGAGCTACACAAGAAACATCAAGCCGGATGTGCTCACGTTGACAAAACTCCTCCATAGCCCCTTGGGACAGATTAGTGCCATTGTCAGTGATAATGCTGTGTGTAAAACCAAAACGAAAGATCACCTTTTTCATGAACTGAACCGCCGTGGTCGCGTCACACTTACTCACTAGCTCCGCCTCAACCCACTTAGTGAATTTATCAACTGCCACTAAGAGATGTGTCTTTTTATCCTTAGACCTTTTGAAAGGTCCCACCATGTCAAGCCCCCAGACTGCAAACAGCCAAGTGATTGGAATCATCCGGAGTTCTTGAGCTGGCACATGCGCTCATCGTGCAAACTTTTGACAGCCATCACATCTGCTAACTAGATCCTCTGCATCAGCGTGAGCCGTCAACCAGTAAAAACCGTGACGAAAAGCCTTGGCCACCAGAGATTTTGACCCGGCGTGATGACCACAATCGCCTTCATGGATCTCACGAAGTATTTCTTGACCTTCTTCAGGGGAAACACACCGCTGAAACGCTCCGGAGACGCTGCGATGGTATAATTCTCCATCCAAAATCGTCATTGACTTAGACCGCCGGGTTATCTGTCGAGCCAGGGTCTCATCCACTGGCAACTCTCCCCGGGTCATGTAAGCCAAGAACGGCACTGTCCAATCTGGGATGACATGAAGAGCCGCCACCAATTGCGCCTCCAGGTCAGGAACAACTAAATCTTCTTCTGTGGGCAACTTGACAGACGGGTTATGCAAAACATCCAAAAAGGTGTTAGGTGGTACCGGCTTACGCTGAGACCCCAACCGGCTTAAAGCATCAGCTACTTCGTTCTTTCGACGGTCAATGTGCTCCACCTGATAACCTTTAAAATGCCCTGCAACAGCATCAACCTCCCGATGATAAGCCGCCATGAGAGGGTCCTTGGAATCCCATTTGCCTAATACCTGTTGAGCCACTAGATCTGAGTCGCCAAGACATCTGACCCGGCTCAAACTCATCTCTTTTGCCACTCGAAGACCATGGAGCAAAGCTTCATACTTTGCTGCGTTGTTAGTGCAAGGAAACATCAACCGTAACACATAACAAAATTTTTCACCTTGAGGAGAAGTTAAAACAACTCCAGCCCCCGAGCCTTCAAACTGTCTGGACCCATCAAAATGAATAGTCCAATACGTGTTGTCTGGTTTTTCTTCTGGCATCTGCATCTCTGTCTAGTCATTAATGAAGTCAACTAGTGCTTGAGATTTGATCGCAGTACGTGGCACATACTTCAACCCATGAGACCCAAGCTCAATCTCCCACTTGGTGACTCGTCCAGTGGCTTCTCTGTTTTGAATGATGTCTCCCAAAGGAGGAGAGCTAACCACGGTGATTGGATGTCCCTAAAAATAATGCTTAAGCTTCTGGCTTGCCATGAACACCCCATATATGAGCTTCTGCCAATGTGGATATCGTTGCTTAGATTCAATTAGCACCTCACTGACGTAGTAAACTGGCCGTTGAACCGGATGCTCCTTGCCAGCCTCCTTGTGCTCCACCACAATAGCCACACTAACAGCTCGTGAATTGGCGGCCACGTATAACAGCAGCGGCTCTTTCTCAACTGGAGCAGCCAGGACCGGAGGCTCAGCAAGTTGTGTCTTCAGATCTTCAAAAGCAGAGTTTGCAGCATCACTCTAAACAAAATCATATGTTTTCTTCATCATCTGATATAGAGGCATTGCCTTCTCCCCTAAACGGCTTATGAACCGGCTCAAAGCAGCGACACGACCCGCCAGTCATTGAACATCATTGATGCATGTTGGTTTGGCCAGGGATGTAATTGCCTTGATTTTCTCCAGGTTAGCCTCAATACCTTGGTTAGACACCAGAAAACCCAAGAGCTTTCCTGCTGGGACTCCAAAAACACACTTGGCCGGGTTAAGCATCATTTTATAGACCCGAAGATTATCGAAAGTCTCTTTCAGATCTGCGACCAAGGTTTCCTCCTTCCTGGATTTTACCACTATATCATCGACATAAGAATGAACATTACTTCCAATTTGATCGTGAAGACAATTCTGCACACACCGTTGGTAAGTAGCCTGGGCACTCTTCAGCCCAAAAGGCATAGACACGTAGCAGAAAGCTCCAAAAGGAGTGATAAAAGCCGTCTTCTCCTGATCTTTGACTGCCATCTTGATCTGATGATAACCAAAATAAGCATCCAAGAAACTCAAACGTGCGCAACCCGTCGTAGCATCAATGATCTGATCAATATGGGGGAGGGCAAAAGGATCAGCCGGACAAGCCTTGTTCAGATCAGTGTAATCCACACACATACGCCAGGTGCCATTCGTTTTGAGTACAAGCACCGGGTTGGCTAACCACTCTAGGTGAAAGACTTCTACAATGAACCCAGTTGCCAAAAGCCGGGCCACCTCTTCTCCAATGGCCTTGTGTGTTTCTTCATTGAACCATCGGAGAAACTATCTGACAGGTTTAAACTTTGGATCAATATTGAGAGTGTGCTCCACAAGTTCCCTCAGGACACCCGACATGTCTGAAGGTTTCCATGCGAAGATGTCCCAGTTCTCACGGATGAACTCGATGAGCGCGCTTTCCTATTTTGGATCCAAGTTTGCACTGATGATGAACTGCTTGGATGAGTCGCCAGGCACAAAGTCAACCATCTTGGTGTCATCAGTTGATTTGAACTTCAACACCGGCTCATGCTCTGTTGTTGGTTTCTTTAGTGATGTCATGTCTGCCAGGTCAACATGCTCTTTGTAAAACTTTAACTCCTCTATTGCACAGACAGATTCAGCATAGGCAGCATCACCTTCTTCACACTCCAAAGCTATTTTCCAGCTCCCGTGTACTGTAGTGGTGCCCTTATAACCCGACATCTTAAGCTGCAAATACACATAACACGACCGAGCCATGAATTTGGCATAAGCCGGCCGTCCAAACAGGGCATGATATGGGCTTTTGATCTTAACCAGCTCAAAGGTTAATTTTTCTGCTCTGGAGTCATACTCATCCCCAAAGGCTACTTCTAGTTTAATCTTACCCACTGGGTATGCCGACTTGCCAGGAACCACACCATGAAAGACAGTGTTGGATTGTTTAAGACTCTTATCAGTCAATCCCATCCGGCGGAACGTCTTGTAGTCGAGGATGTTGATGCTACCTCCATCCATGAGTACCTTAATGAATTTGTATCCACCAACCTGAGGTGCCACTACCAAAGCCAAGTGACCGAGATTATCGACCCGGGGTGGGTGATCCTCTCTGCTCCACACAATAGGCTGCTCTGACCAACGTAAGTAACATGGAATCGCCGGCTCAACGGCATTGACGACCCTCTTGTGAAGCTTCTGGTCTCTCTTACATAAGCTAGTGGTGAATACATGGTATTGCCCACTATTCAGCTGCTTCGGGTTGCTCTGATATCCAGACTGCTGCTGCTAATTACCTTGGCCGGGTTGCGGATTATACCCTCCTTGGTTACCGGAATGGCCGTGACCGTGGAATCCTCCTCCACCTGATCCGGCGCCCGGGCCTTGGAAACCCCTCCACCTGAGCCGCCACCTGGGCCGTGACCTCCATCAAACGCGTTTGAATTTTTAAACGCCTTCATGATCGTACAATCTTTCCACAGGTGGGTGGCTGGCTTCTCCCTGGTGCCGTGCTTTGGACAAGGCTCATTCAATAATTGCTCAAGGGTGGGACCTGACCCGCCCGACCGAGGGGGCTATCTGCCCTTGCGCCATTGATTTCCGCCCCGTGCATTGGCGTTAGCAACAAACTCATCAGCCTTACGTTTATTACCTCCTTGATTTGCCGGGTTATGCTGATGACCCTTGCCGTTGCCGTTCTTCTTTCCCTTCGTTGTCTTTTCTTCGTCAAACACCGGGCCCTTGGTAGTATCAGAATCAGCATACTTGACGAGAGCCGCCATCAATGTTCCCATGTCATTATAGTCACGCTTGAGCCGCCCCAGCTTCTGCTTCAGAGGTTCGAAACGGCAATTTTTCTCCAACATTAAGACTGCTGAGCCGGCATCCATTTTATCAGATGAATGTATTATATCCTTGACCTGGCGCACCCAATGGGTTGTGGATTCACCATCCTCTTGCTTGCAATTGGTCAGGTCCACAATCTACATAGGCTGCTTACACGTGTCTTTGAAGTTCTGGATGAACCGGGCCTTCAACTCCGCCCATGAGCCGATAGAATTGGGTGGCAATCCTTTCAACCAAGTACGAGCTGTTCCATCCAACATCATAGTGAAATACTTGGCCATTGCTACGTCGCTGACCTCCAACAACTCCATAGCCATCTCATAACTCTCAATCCAAGCCCCGGGTTGTAAGTCAGCCGTGTAATTAGGCACCTTATGAAGCCCCTTAAAATCCTTTGGCAAACTCTCATTACGTATGGCCGGTACCAAGCAAGGAACACCTTCGGCTCTTGTGGCCACTCCTGCCTCGACCGAGGTTGCTGGATAAGCCGGAAAAGTTTGATGAGCCGCCTGCTCTGCTGCCATTTGAACTACTTGTTCTGCCTCTTGTCGATTCCTCTCTTGATCTGCCAAGTTAAGGGCTCCAGCCCACACCAGCTCATGCCTGTACGGACGGTTGTGGCGTTGAGCATTGCTTGACATGTTTGCAGATTCCATATGCATACTGTAACTCGGGCTCCAGCTTGGACGAGGAGTTGAATGGATCCTGTCTCGACTATAGGAGTAGGCATCCTATTGTGCCAGAGCTGTTTGAAGAAGTTCTCTTACCCTCCGCATTTCAACCGCCGCCGGTGAGTCACCTTCCATCGGAAGAGCCGCCAGATGAGCCGATGTTGCGATGAGGTTTTCCAAAGGGTTGGAGAAGTGACCTGGCGACGTTGGGACATAATGAGGCGGAGCGGTAATTATACGAGGTGGATCCATGGCACGCGGTTGGACCGGCGCACCGGGTGTTGTAATCCGGGGTGCCTCCGGCGGGTTACTTCCCCCGGCTCCGGGTGTATGAAAAAGATTCCTAGGATCGAGCGTCAGAGGCAGGCATGATTGAGTTTTCTGATGCCTCCTCCTCATGACCTTGTTTGATGTGTTCAGATCCACCGAGAGCCGGAAGGTCTCCGCTTGAAGCTGTTGAGCACGAACGTCCAAAGCCGCCCACTCTGCCGCCATCTTGACTTCCTCTGCGGCTAGATTTTCCTTAGCTTGGACCATCTCTTCACGTACGCGTGCCACCTCTGCGTCATGCTGGGCCTTATCCGCCGGCTCTACCACGTCAGTCAACAGAGTCATCAGTTTATCCATGAGGTCCATCAAGATCTGAGCCGGAGGGCGCGCGGGGTCTCCTGACCCGGCTGCAGCTGACCCGGTGGCTGTTGTCGCCGCTGCTGTAGAGTTCTTCCCGGGCTGCGTTCCTGCCATGAAGACTCCGGCCCAATTCGGCGGCTCAAGGGGGTTCGGAATACTGCTGCCATCGGAACAGCCCCCGAGCATGTCGTCCTGCAGCTGGTACAAAGAGTCTGTCTCGCCCGTTGATGATGCAGTGTCAGAACAGATGGCTGTCTCACCACCCTCCACCGATCCTTCAGAGTATTCACCACCGTGGATGCAGCCTACGAAGGCATGCTTCACGGCAGATTGAACACGGGCGGTCCTCGCGCGCCGAGCTGTTTCGATGAGGTTGGTGTGGACGTCCGGCTCAGGACCTGACTCGCCGATCCGGCTGATGAAGACGTGAATTCCACCGAAGGGGACCCAGTACCTGTACCCAATTGAGCCGGCCTCGGGGCCCCAGCCTTCGTCGTTGACGTAGAGCTTGCCGTGACGACTCTTGGTCATCCGACCCACAGCGTATCCCTTGAGCCCTTCGAAGCTGCCCTTCAAGAACTCAAATCCACCGTGCGCTAGCCCCACGGTGGGCGCCAACTGTCGTGGAATTGTCACGGCAGATGTCCTAGAGCAAGGACTTAGTCATAGGGCCATCGCACTAGGAAGCTTAAAGGGGTTAATCGGGACAAAGGACACGAGAGAGTTTTATACTAGTTCGGCCCCTTACGATGAAGGTAAAAGCCTACGTCTAGTTGGGATTGGTATTGCTGGGGTTTCGATCACCAAGAGGCTCAACTCGCCAGCTTGGTTATCGATTTGTTGTTTCTTACCCTAAGCCGTCACCGGGTCATCCCCTTATATACATGGGTTGACGCCTGGTGGCCTACAGAGTCCTGGCCGGCTCATAATCGTGTCCGGCTCGGTGGCTTCCTTTACATGCCTTTCTTTACAAGTCTTTCCTTACATACGGCGGTTTACAATATCGGGCCTTAAGCCGCCTCCAGGCCCTTGGGCCTTCTATAAGGTTTAATAAACTATCGTCTTGAATGTTTACTAGGCTTCTTGCATAACCCGCCATTGGGGCTGACCCGGCCCCTCCTGGGCAGGTCATGACTGATAGTAATATCCCCAACACATATCAATAAGGAATTCCTTCTTTTCCTGGAGCCCATTCGGACAGAACTCCAAAGTTAAGCGTGCTCAGCTTGGAGTAGTGTCAGGATGGGTGACCGACCGGGAAGTTGCTCCCGGGTGTGCACGAGTGAGGACAAAGTGCGTAGAAAAGACTAGTATTGATCTGTGGGGCCAGTCTAGATCCCGCCAGGAGTAACGACCACCGGCGGGTGTGTCTGGAGCATTACAAGTTGGTATCAGAGCCGACCCTCGCGGTTACACGGATGTTTGCGGACAGGTGCGCGGTTATGTTGCTCATGACGTTTGTGACCCATCGTGGCACACGGCATGGTACATGTATCGGACTGGATGCACAGACATATGTGCCAAGAGGGAATGTTCTTGTGGCCCGATGAGGATGTCGGTTCCTCTGAGTGGGGGTGTATGTGATGGCCTGGCTTATTAGGGATGATAGACTACTCATATCAATAAGGAATTCCTTCTTTTCCGGGAGCCCATTCGGACAGAACTCCAAAGTTAAGCATGCTCAGCTTGGAGTAGTGTCAGGATGGGTGACCGACCGGGAAGTTGCTCCCGGGTGCACATGAGTGAGGACAAAGTGCGTAGAAAAGACTAGTATTGATCTATGGGGCCAGTCTAGATCCCGTCAGGAGTAACGACCACCGACGGGTGTTATGGGGCGTTATAGAGGCAGAGAGCGGAGGTCGCCGAAGACGAAGACGACGACGAACAGAGGCGACTCCAGGGGCTCCAACCAGGCAGAACAGCACCACCGGAGAGCGGCGGAGGCTCTAGAAGGGTTGCCCAGGCTTGGAAGGGGCCGGAGCTACGGAGACGACCCAAGGGGATCGCCGGCGAGCTCGAGCTCGGCGACGGTGGACCACGGCCTGCCCGGCCGGGCTATGGCTACCTACGAGATTGTGGAGTGTGTGGGAGGTGTGGATGGTGCTCGAGGAGGCTGGGGAGGGCTCCATTTATAGCCGAGTGCCGAGGGGGGTTCGGGCTCTGTCGGTGGACACCTGGACACGGTGCCCGGCGACGAACGGCGTCAGCGAGAGGGGGAGAAGGCGACGCAGCTCACGCGGGGACTGTGGGCGAACAGGAAAGAACATAGGGGCACTGGGGTGACGACGAGGATAGTGTGCACCGCACTGTTATGTTGGCCGGACCGCGCCCATGCTCGCTGGGGCGAGCTCTAGCGTCAGCGAGCGCCAGGAGGGAGTTAAGAGAGCTTGGACAAAGATTGTGGCGAAGTTTGGCAAGGCTAGGCAGTCGGGAAAGCGAGCACGCGAGCAACAGAGGCTCGGGCGCGACTCAGAGCGCGTTGGCACACAGGTTGGCAATGTGTACACGTGTGGTCACCGCGTGAACTCTGCCCTCAGGCCGACCTAAGTCCAAATTTCATGTCTGGCTTGTTGTTCGTGGTAGTTTTGAAGATTACCATGCTTTGGTTTGGACCCAGACGTAGTAGGATAGATTTCAACCGCCTAGTAAGTTTCTGATCAGTAACTTTGAGAGCTTAATGTGGTCAAATGGCTGGGAGTTGAGGGCTGGGCTTTGGAGGTTAGCAATCATCTATTAAGCTAATGATGCATAAGAAAAAACAGCCACAACGGAGCAAGTAAAATGGTAGTTGTTGTAGAAACCACCATTTCTGTCCAGAACAGAAAATATTTTATGTAGCAAAAATATTCCAAAAATTTATGCAATATTTTTGCTTAGGAAGGTGCCCTATGGGTCAAAGAATATTTGTGAATTTTCTCGGATTTTTGTGGGCAAGAAAAATTGGGGTTGCTTTGGAGGTGAAACAGAGTGGGAATGATGGTTAGAGAGGGAAATGGGACACTTGGGTGAAAGCCAAGGGGTACCCAAGTGTTTAAGTCCATATGAAAAGATTCAAAACTCCAATTTTCAAATTCAAACCAACTGAAAATCAGCCAAAGAAAAGAGGGGAAAACCAGGCTGTCACATTTCTTTCGCATTACGCGAAGGATCGGTACTTCCCGATCAGACGCTTATAGCAGTCTAGTTCGGATACTAGGGGCTGCGCCCATGTTTTTATTGTCGAACTCCTATGGCTAAGTGAGGGCGTTAACGCCGCATAGTCTGGTTGCCTAGTTCGTTGTGCTAAACAACTCCTTCAAGGATCATATAATTGGATCAAGATTGTTTAGATACCATCCCAAACACCCCCGTACTACCTATGTGGGGGCAGAAGCCGATGACTGGCCAACCCTCAGATTTCATACAACACGGCCGCACAGGAGGTAAAATTTAAAAACATAACAAGCATTATATTACAAACCCACTTTGTTTTATCATACAAGGTAGAAGGAACTTGAATACATTCATTCAAAGATCGTGTCTTTCGCACACTAATCCGCAACAATGCGGGACCCCTCCGAGACATCGCCAAAGTATCGCTCAGGTGTGTGGTGCTCCTTGCCCTCTGACGGCCCCTTGGTCAGCTCGACAGCGTCCATTATCGCCCACCACATCTTGCAGCGGGCGAAGGTCATGCGCGCACCTTCAATGCAGGCCGATCGCTTGACGACGTCCAGCCGAGGACATGCGTTCACCAGCCGCTTCACGAGTCCGAAGCAGCTGCCGGGCATAGCTTCGGCTGGCCACAGCCAGATTACCAAATCCTTCATGGCCAGTTCGTCCACCCTATGCAGCTCCACCAGCTATTTCAGCTGATTGGTGAAGGGCACGGGTTGCTCTGGCGCAAGATATTACGACCAGAACAATTTCTCCATGGAGCTCCCTTCTTCGGCTCGGAAGAACTCCGCGGCGTTGGACACACTGCGCGGCAGATCTGCGAAGGCCCCTGGAGAACTCCGAATCCGGGTTATTAAGAAATACTTCTTCTTTATATATTTGCTTTGCATGCTAAACGCCTTACCCGCTGCAATCTTCCTGGCCTCTTGGATTTCCTGGAGGGCACCCTGGGCTTCAACCCGGGCCGCTTCCGCCCTTTGACGAGCCTTGGAGAGTTCGGTCTCTCGAGCCGAAACATCACCCTCCAGGGTCTCGTACTTCTTCACCGCGTCCTGGAGCTCTTGCGACCTCGTTCAGCCGGGCCTTCAGCTTCTTGCGAGCGGCCTGCTCCTTGACGGCTCCCTCCTCGGCCTCGTCCAGGGCCGTTTTTAGGGCCTCGACCTCGGTCGTCGCCCCTACACATATAATGACACTACAGTCAGTATACATCATTTACTCTTTCCGAATATATAGCGAGCCATTGCATACCTTGCCGGTCTTACAGCTACTTCCTCGCCTGGCCAAGCTCCTCTTCGGCCCGCTCTAGTTTCTTCTTTAGCATGGAGACTTCGGCAGTATGAGAAGTCGCGGCTAGCAGGGACGCCTGCTTATTCACATCAGACACACTTGGTTAGTTTCCTGCGAAATTTAATTGATCCTCTGTCCGGCTTGTCTTTCCGAACACCGACCAGTGTCTCAGGGGCTACTATCTATGTGGAGATTTTCTCGGTTAAATGTCGCTTACCTAAAAACCTGTCAGCAAACCGCTGCAGGCTTCGGTCAGTCCACTCTTGACGGACTGAACCTTCTCAATCACCATACCCATAAGGATACGGTGTTCTTCCACAATGGAAGCACCTCGTAGCGCTTCCAACAGATTATCAGGCGCCTCTGGTTGGACAGAGGTCGCCGGTGGGATAGGCACGCCTCCTTCTCTTGATGGAGGCTGCTTGTCGGACTCCGGGGCCATATGGGTCTCCGGATCCGTGCCCAGAGGGGAGCCGAATCGAGTACGGCCCCCATGGTCAGTCTCCATGGGGGCTTATTCCTCCATGTGTCCGGTAGCTGAGGTATCGCCCTCCGGCGCCGCCTTGACGGCCTCCCGAACCTCTCCCCGGCCTAGGAAGGTCCTTCGGGACAGCACCTCGACGTCTCCCTAGGCCTTGGGAGAGTAAGCGGTCGGCAGTGTCTCGCTGGCCATCGCCTTTGAGTCCAACGAGCCTCTTGATGAGGATCGTTGGGAGCTGTCATGGGTCGGACTGCAATAGCATAATTAATCATGTCAATACGACAAAAAGAAGAGGTTAGATTTATGGGCATGTACGAGTCTTAGCACTTACGATGCGGCCCGAGGCTTAGTGCGGAGGCGTCGCTCCGGACTGCTGTCAATGTCCCATGCGGAGCTGCCCGCGAGCGGGCCTTTCCCCTTCTTGGGCGCCTTCGCCTCCAGAATTGTGAAGGCCGCCCTCTTCTTCCTCCCTCCATCAGAGGTAGAGTCGCTCTCCTCCTCCTCATCGTCGTCGTCTTGGGTGACGGAGGAATGGGTCTTGTCTTCGGACGTCGCGTCCGAAGCGCCCTTGCAGCGGGGGCCACTCCGGACCCCCTTGGCCTTCCCCGTGGCCTTCTTCGTCGGCGCCGTATAAGGCGCCGGCGCCAGCATCTTCACTAAACGCGGAATGACTGCTTCTTTAGGCAGCGGAGCCGGGCACCAGATCTACTTCGCCCTCTCCATCCAGTCCTGAAGAAGCAATGATAATAATAGCTTAGATATCATTCTTGAAACAAGCAAGTAGGGGAAGCGTTAAAAATAACTGTTAGGGAACATAGTAATTTCAAAAAAAATCCTACGCACACGCAGAATCATTGTGATGCATAGCAACGAGAGGGGAGAGTGTCGTCCATGTACCCTCGTAGACCGTTAGGCGGAAGCGTTATGACAACACGCTTGATGTAGTTGTACGTCTTCACGATCGACCGATCCTCAGTACCAAACGTACGGCACCTCCGCGTTCAGCGCACATTCAGCTCAGTGACGTCCCGCGAACTCACGATCCAGTAGAGCTCGGGGAAGAGTTTCGTCAGCACGAAGGCGTGGTGACGATGTTGATGAAGCTACCTGTAACACCCCGGATATAACTTTCCCAATTTGTACTCCAACTCTTGCCGTTTCCGGCGTTAAGTTAATTTATTTTTCGGGTTTGGGTTTTTGTCTCTGTGTGTTGTTATCGTTGTCATGCATCTCATATCATGTCATCATGTGCATTGCATTTGCATACGTGTTCGTCTCATGCATTCGAGCATTTTCCCCGTTGTCCGTTTTGCATTCCGGCGCTTCGTTCTCCTCCGTTGGTCAATTCTATCTTTCTTTCGTGTGTGGGGATTAAACATTTCCGGATTGGACCGAGATTGGCCAGGCAGCCTTGGTTTACTACCGGTAGACCGCCTGTCAAGTTTCGTATCATTTGGACTTCGTTTGATACTCCAACGGTTAACCGAGGGACCGAAAAGGCCTCAGGTGTGTTGCAGCCCAACACCCCTCCAATTTGGCCCAAAACCCACCAAACTCTGCTCCATCATCTAGATCGTTCGATCACGATCGCGTGGCCGAAAACTGCACCTCATTTGAACTCTCCTAGCTCCCTCTATGCCTATATATAGGTCCTCCCGGAATTTCGCGGATCCCCTCTCTTCGAAACCCTAGAAAAAGCCACCGCGCCGCGCCGGACATTGTCTGATCCGGCCGGACATCGCCGCCGTCCAACCAGGGGCTGCCACGTGGACGTGCGCCCACATCCCCGCCGCCTCGCCAGCGCCGGCCCGCCTGGCCCGCGCGCGACCCT
>NC_057794.1:333873616-333883033 GCF_018294505.1 Triticum aestivum
GTCCACGCCGGCGACCTCGCCGCCGTCCGCGACTCGCTCCGGCCGGCCCCAACTCTGGCCATCTCCTTCTCCCACTCCGGCCGCCGCCTCCGGTGAATAGTGCAGATCCGGCCGCGCCTCGGTTTCCGTGCAAACCCTAGATCTCGGGGTGATTTTTTTTGTCTAAGTCCTTGGAATTTTCAGTCCAAGTGCTCATGTTCGTAGCCCCGTAACTTTGCATCCGTAGCTCCGATGCATGCATATAGCATATCAAAATAATCATCTCAGAGAGTACATCATTTATCTCCATTGCATAATTTTCATTTGAGCTCATCTTGATTCCCGAAATGCTGTTAGAAGAGGGCTACTTGAGTTAATGGTCAGATCTGCTACTCCGTTTAGGTTTTTGTCATTTTTGCCATGATTAATGTGTGCATGCTATGCCCATGAGTTGTACATGTGTTTTGTTAAGGGTTTTGTCATCTTTCCAGAGGTGCAACCCATGTTTTTTTGTGATGTGTGTGGTGACTAGTGCAAGCTTGCAAAGTGGTGCACTTGGTAAATCTGTTTTCAGGGACTTAGCAATTCCTCTAAGTCCTTGATCTGTTTATCTCATGATGCCATATGTTCCTGTTGTTTCCTAGTGATCCGTGCCTCTTTTGAGGATGATCAGTAAGGATGGTTTGTTAATCTTGTAGTTCTATATCCATCCATGTCTTTGTTTGCAATTATGGAGCACCCTAGCTTGAGTCTCGAGCTCTACTTTTGCTACTTTGCGAATCTGGGCAGATTGTCAACTTGTTTGCAACTTTGCAGGTGATGTTGTAGTTGATCCGTGCATGCTATGCTATTGTTCTTGCCATGTCTAGCTTGCATTTTGTGCCTTCTCTATGGTTGTATGCTTGTCTTGCCATGACTTGCACCGTAGTGAGTGCATCAAGCTCGTAAACATGCCTACTTGAGTTATATTTCAGCATGTGTCAGTTTTCACTAAGTCTGAAAACTGATTATGTTTTTGCTATGTTCACATGCTTGCAATTGTATTTTCTGATCCCTTTTGGCTCAAGGTCACTAAGGGACTTTTGATAAGATCTTTGAGTAGCTCCATGCCATGTTTTACTTTGCCATGTTTAGATCCTGTAGCATGTAGTTTTGTTGCTCCGAAGTGGGCTACCTGATCTGAAATTCCAAACAAGTGTTGATTTCACTAAGTCTGAGATCTGTTTTCCATATGCATTTTTGCCATGCTTGTTTGAACCTGTTAGTGGATGAATTGGCCGTAGCTCAGTGCTAGACTTTTGTTAAGCATCTTGAATGCATCCCTGCCATGTATTTTCTTGTCATGTTTGGGTGCTGTAGCATGTTCATCTCATTGCATTTAGATGCCTAATTGCTGTAAATCGCAGACCGGTGTCATTTTTGAATCGCTTGCCATTTCCAAACCGTAACTCTGATTCCGGTGTTCTTTATATCGTTTTCAAGCTATTTCATCTCATCTTTCCAGTGGCACACTTGGATTTCCATGTTGAGGCCAGGTTCATGCATTTCCTGTCATATCTTGCATTTTGCATCCCGCATCGCATCCCGCATAGCATATCTTCGTTGCATCATATTGCTTGATCCTTGCACGTGGTTGATTGTATCCTTGTTGCTTGTTTGTCTTGTTTGGGTAGAGCTGGGAGACGAGTTCGCTAACGAGGAGCCCGTTGAGTTTGCTTTCGAGGATCCAGTCAACTTTGACAACTGTGCAGGCAAGATGATCATACCCTCGAAATCACTACTATCTTTGCTATGCTAGTTTGCTCGCTCTTTTGCTATGCCATTGATACGATGCCTACCACTTGCTTGCAAGCCTCCCAAATTGCCATGTCAAACCTCTAACCCACCTTGTCCTAGCAAACCGTTGATTGGCTATGTTACCGCTTTGCTCAGCCCCTCTTATAGCGTTGCTAGTTGCAGGTGAAGATTGGAGGCCGTTCCTTGTTGGAACATTTATTTACTTGTTGTGATATCATTATATTATCTTGTTATCTTAGTGCATCTATACACTTGGTAAAGGGTGGAAGGCTCGGCCTCTCGCCCAGTGTTTTGTTCCACTCTTGCCGCCCTAGTTTCCGTCATATCGGTGTTATGTTCCCGGATTTTTGTGTTCCTTACACGGTTGGGTTATAATGGGAACCCCTTGATAGTTCACCTTGATTACAGCTTTTCCAGCAATGCCCAACCTTGGTATTACCATTTGCCACCTAGCCTCTTTTTCCCTTGGGTTTCCGGAGCCCGAGGGTCATCTTGTTTTAAACCCCCCCGGGCCAGTGCTCCTCTGAGTGTTGGTCCAAACTAGAGTCCTGTGCAGCACCCCCTCGGGCAAACTCGAGGTTTGGTTTTAGTTGTATGGAGAGCTAATCTGAGTGTGCCCTGAGAACGAGATATGTGCAGCTCCTATCGGGATTTGTCGGCACATTCGGGCGGTGTTGCTGGTCTTATTTTAACCTGTCGAAGTGTCTTGAATTACCGAGATACCGAGTCTGATCGGAACGTCATGGGAGGAGGTCTATTCCTTCGTTGACCGTGAGAGCTTGTCATGGGCTAAGTTGGGACTCCCCTGCAGGGATTGAACTTCCGAAATCCGTGCCCGCGGTTAAGGGCAGATGGGAATTTGTTAATGTCCAATTGTAGATAACTTGAACCTTAACTTAATTAAAATGAATCAACTGAGTGTGTTACCGTGATGGCCTCTTCTCGGTGGAGTCCGGGAAGTGGACACGGTGTTGGAGTAATGTTTGCGCAGGTTGCTCTCTAGTTTCTCGCTCGTGCTTTGCCTCCTCTTCTCGCTCTCTTTTGCGAATAAGTTAGCCACCATATATGTTAGTCGCTTGCTGCAGCTCCACATATATTTACCTTGCTTAAATAGTCTTGATCGCGAGGGTGCGAGATTGCTGAGTCCCTGTGGCTAACCGATTACTATTACACCAGATGCAGGGCCTAATGATTCCGCTCCAGGAGACGCGCTTGAGCTCAAGTGGGAGTTCGACGAGGACTCTCAACGTTACTATGTTTCTTTTCCCGATGATCAGTAGTGGTGCCCAGTTGGGGGTGATTGGGACCGTGTCGCATGTTGGGTTCTCTTTTATTTTGGTGTCGTAGTCGGGCCATGGGTGTTTGGATGATGTAATGTTATTTATGTACTTGATTGACGTGGCGAGTGTAAGCCAACTATGTTATCTCCCCATTATTATTTATATTATATGGGACGTTGTGAAGATTGCCTAACTTGCGACATATGCCTTCAATGCGATTATGCCTCTAAGTCGTGCCTCGACACGTGGGAGATATAGTCGCATCGAGGGTGTTACAAGTTGGTAATCAGAGCCTTCCCCGACCTTAGGAGCCCCATTGCTTGATCGTTTTTAGCGGCCGAGTTGTGTCTAGAAAAATGTTTTGAGTCATTTAGGAATTATATATCAGAGAGTTTAGGAATTCTTTTTACTTCCCAGTCTCCTCATCGCTCTGGTAAGGCATCTTGACGTGGAGTTTTGACTCTTCTCTTCTCAAATTTCACAAAGAAAATTTAGGATCACGCGGGTATCTTGGAATCGTTCCGATGGTTTTATGACGAGAACATTGTCTTGGTACCTCCTATTAGGGGTTTAGTGGAAGTGTCCCGGGGAGTTGAGCTCTGAGGTGTTGTCATCATAATTTTATCGTTGCAGTTCGGAATACCTGAGTTTAGTACGCCGACATCGAAAATCTCTTTTATGCAGTTCGTTGGTGAGATAACCTCGACGCCACCCAGTACTGGGGCGGGAGTTCGGGAGTATCGCCATAACTTGTATAACCGATGCTTTTCGAAGGTTGAGGTAGATGGTTTCCAAAGGTTTCTTGGTTCTGTGTTGAAGGATGGATACAGCTGGATGTAGGATTTGCTAGTTTGGGTGAGATATTATGCTTCCCCTGTATCCCCAACACCTGATTGCATAACCGGAAATGTTCGGGAGTTTCATAGGTGGGAATTCTAGTAGCTCTAGTTCTTCCTCCACGGATATTTGTTTGAGATTGGGATTTCTTATCGATTATTCATTCTTGATCCGTACCTTGTTGATTTATTTCTCTACCTTAATTCTACGTGGCTTCTCAATTATGGATATGTGACCATTTCAAGAGGAATGCATTCGTTCATTTTGTTCGAATGTGAAGACTATATGTTGCAATTTTCATTCCGTTGGATTCAGCTTCAATACTTGTCTATCAATGTGCTAATGGTGGTCAACCTCTTCAGGATGGCTCCTCCAATGCGCATGACTCCGAATCCTGATCCGCCACCACCTCCACCTCCTCTAGAGGCATGGCAAGCTGTGATGGCTGCAACCAATGCAAACACACAGCTGATCATGCAAATTCTTCAAGAGCGCAATCCAGGCAACCAAGGGAATCAAGGCAGCAATCAGAATCACTTTGCTACACTCAACCAGTTCCTTGCTAACGGGCCAAAGACTTTCAGCAATTGTGTTGAGGCAACCGATGCTGATGATTGGCTTGTGGATCTGTGCAAGCATTTCGAGTGCAGTAATGTCAGGCCTGAGGACTTTGTTAAGTTCACTTCTTTCCAACTCAAAGATCAAGCTACAGAATGGTTCCAATAGTACAAGGATTCCCGAGGTGGACGTGTTATCACTTGGGATGATTTTCATTGATATTTTCGAGCTCATCATATTCCCCAGAGCGTGGTTGAAAGCAAGCGTGAGGAATTCCGCAACCTGAAGCAAGGCTCTTTGTCTGTCTATGACTACAACAAGTTGTTCCAGAAGCTCGCCCGCTTTGCCAAGCAGGACGTCCCTGATGAGAAGAGCATGATAATCAGTTCAGGGGGGGTCTCAGAGAAGAAATTCAGCTTGCTCTTGTCCTCTTCGAGCCGTTGAGATACGATTCTACAACATGGCAGTGAAGCAAGAGGCCGCTCAGTTGAAGTGTGATGCTTCCAAGAAGCGAGTCAGAGATGTTACTTCTTCTTCCTCTACTCAAGTGGCCAAGCAGCAGAAGTATTGGCTTCCTCCTCCTCCGTTCCGTCAGCCGTATCAGCAGAAGAGCAAAGGTGGCAGTGGTTCTTCCCACCCACCCAACCCTGCCTTTCAGAACAAGACTTCGTCTCAAGCTCCAAGATCGAGTGCTCCGTATCACCGTCCGCTTTCAGAGGTCACGTGCAACAAGTGCCAACAGAAGGGTCACTATGCCAACAAGTGTCTCAACCAGAGGCGTCTTCCTCCTCCTCCTGTCAGATCGGCAAGTACAACTGTGGTCAATCATAACCCCAAGCATGCCAAGGTCAATTTGATGAATGCAGCTCAGGCAGAGGAATCGTCAGATGTGATCATGGGTAACCTTCCTGTTAATGATATTCCTGCAAAAGTTTTTTTGACACTGGTGCATCGCATTGCTTCATTTCCAAACCTTTTCCATCAAAGTATGGGTGCGATTATTAGTTTTTGCAAAATTACTTGCAAATTGTGTCACCGGGCAAGCAAATGACAGCTAATTTCTGCGTTCCGGATCTTACAATCACTTTGGGTGCCTATAAGTTTCTCTCTTCTCAAGTGATTCTTGGTAACTCGGATATTGATCTTATTCTCAGAATGGATTGGCTTTCTAAGCACAAGGCACATCTTGATTGTGCTGCCAGGCAGATTCAACTGACTCATTCGTCTGAGGATGTAATTGTCTTTGCCGCTCGGGATAATACCATCTGTCTGTTTTCTCTCAATGAGAAGGGTGAACTGGATGCCATCTCTCAAATTCCAGTCATTTACGAATATCAAGACATCTTTCCAGAAGAGCTTCTAGGAATGCCTCTGCACCAGCCAGTTGAATTCGTTATTGATCTTGAGCCTGGTACGGAACCTGTGTGCAAACGTCCTTACAAGCTCGGACCTGAAGAGTTGAAGGAGCTGAAGAAGCAACTCAATATTCAAGAGAAAATGGGTCTCATCCGGCCTAGTTCTTCTCCGTGGGGTTGTGGTGTTCTTTTTGTGAAGAAGAAGGATGGAATGGACCGACTTTGTGTTGATTACCGTCCAGTGAACAAGAAGTCCATCAAGAACAAATACCCACTTCCCAACATCAATGAGCTGTTCGAACAACTCAAAGGTGCTCAAGTATTCTCCAAGCTTGATCTCCGTATGGGCTATCATCAGATTCGTATCCGTGAGCAAGACATCCCCAAGACGGCTTTCGGGACAAGCTTTGGTTCATATGAATACACTGTCATGTCTTTTGGCCTCGTCAATGCTCCTCCGACGTTCTCTCGCATGATGAACTTCATCTTCAACGCCTACACCAATGACTTCGTTTTGGTTTATCTCGACGACATTCTAGTTTTCTCGAAGAATAAGGAAGATCATGCCAAGCATTTGCGTTTGGTTCTTGATAAGCTTAGGGAACATCAGTTCTACGCCAAGTTCTCCAAGTGTGAATTTTGGCTCGATGAGGTGCTTTATATTGGCCATATCATCTCTACTAAGGGCATTGCCGTGAATCCTGAGAAGGTGTCTGCAATGTGAATTGGGAACCTCCTCAGAATGTGAAGCAACTCCGTAGCTTCCTCGATCTCGCAAGCTATTGCCGAAGATTCGTTGAAAACTTTTCTAAGATTGCGAAGCCTCTCTCTAATCTTCTCTAGAAGCACGTCAAGTACGTTTGGTCTCCGGAGTGTGATATTGCTTTCAACACTTTCAAAGAGAAATTGATCACTGCTCCAGTTCTGACTCCGTCTGATGAATCCAAGCCGTACGAGGTCTTTTCTGATGCCTCTCTCCAAGGTCTTGGCGCAGTATTGATGCAAGAGAAGAAAGTTGTTGCTTATACATCTCGCCAGTTGAAGCCTAATGAGAAGAACTACCCCACTCATGATCTCGAGTTGGCGGCAGTTGTGCATGCTCTTTTGACTTGGAGAAACCTTCTATTGGGAAGAAAAGTGGACATTTTCACTGATCACAAGAGTCTCAAGTACATCTTCACTCGGCCTAATCTCAACCTCAGGCAAACTCGATGGGTCGAAATGATTCAAGAGTATAATCCGAGTATCAAGTGTACTCCAGGCAAGGCCAATGTGATTGCTGACGCATTCAGCAGGAAAGCTTACTGCAACAGTCTGATTCTCAAGCCTTATCAACCCGAGCTTTGTGAAGCTTTCCGCAAACTTAATCTGCAAATTGTTCCTCAAGGTTTCCTCGCCAACCTTCAAGTCTCTCCTACCATGGAAGACCAGATTCACCAAGCCCAGCTTCTTGATGCTATGGTGAAAAAGGTGAAGATTGGGATTGCCAAGAGTCAGTCCAAGTACAAGTGCTACCTCCTTGATGACAAGGACACTCTCTTCTTCGAGGATCGTATTGTTGTACCCAAAGGTGACCTCCGTAAAGTGATCATGAACGAGGCTCACAATTCTCTCCTCTCCATCCACCCTGGGAGCACGAAGATGTATCAGGACCTTAAGCAAGCTTATTGGTGGACTCGAATGAAGCGCGAGATCGCTCAATTCGTGAATGAATGTGATGTCTGTAGAAGAGTGAAGGTAGAACACCAAAGGCCAGCTGGTCTCCTCCAACCTCTTGCCATTCCAGAATGGAAGTTTGACCACATTGAAATGGACTTCGTGACTGGGTTTCCAAAGTCCAAGCGTGGCAATGATGCTATATTCGTTGTCATCGACAAACTCACCAAAGTGGCTCACTTTCTGCCTATCAAAGAGTCGATCATTGCAGCTCAATTGGCGGAACTCTATACCTCTCGAATTGTCTCTCTGCACGGTATTCCACAAGTGATCTCTTCAGACCGTGGCAACATCTTTACCTCGAAGTTTTGGGATTCTTTTCGGAAGGCCATGGGCACTAACATCCGCTTCAGCACAGCTTTCCATCCTCAAACTAGCGGTCAAGTCGAGCGCGTCAACCAGATTCTTGAAGATATGCTCAGGGCTTGTGTGATCTCCTTCGACATGAAGTGGGAGGATTGTCTTCCTTATGCTGAATTATCCTACAACAACAGTTTTCAAGCAAGTTCGAGCAAGGCCCCTTTTGAAATTCTGTATGGCAGGAAGTGCCGTACCCCTCTCAACTGGTCTGAAACCAGTGAACGTCAGCTTTTGGGTAATGACTTAATCACAGAGGCAGAAGAAATGTGCAAAGTCATTCGTGATAACCTCAAAGCAGCCCAATCCCGCCAGAAGAGCTACTATGATAGTAAGCACCATGATTTGGCTTTCGAGATCGGAGATCATGTTTACCTCCGCGTCTCTCCTATGAAAGGTACTCGTCGCTTCAGTATCAAAGGGAAGCTTGCCCCCAGATACGTGGGACCTTTCAAGATTGTCAACCATAGAGGCGACCTCGCCTATCAACTCGAGCTTCCTTCAAACTTTGCAAATGTTCATGACGTGTTCCATGTCTCTCAGCTCCGAAAGTGCTTCAAGACTCCTGACCGTACCGTCAACTTCGAGGACATTGAGCTCCAAGAAGATCTCTCTTATCGTGAGCACCCAGTTTCTATTCTTGAAGAGACTGAACGCAAGACTCGCAACAAGTCAATCAAATTTCTCAAAGTCAAGTGGTCACACCATTCCGACCGTCAAGCTACCTGGGAACGCGAGGATCACCTCCGTTCTGAGTACCCGGCGTTCTTTCAGTCCTAGATCTCGGGACGAGATCCTTTCGTAGTGGTGGAGTGTTGTAACACCCCGGATATAACTTTCCCAATTTGTACTCCAACTCTTGCCGTTTCCGGCGTTAAGTTAATTTATTTTTCGGGTTCGGGTTTTTGTCTCTGTGTGTTGTTATCGTTGTCATGCATCTCATATCATGTCATCATGTGCATTGCATTTGCATACGTGTTCGTCTCATGCATTCGAGCATTTTCCCCGTTGTCCGTTTTGCATTCCAGCGCTTCGTTCTCCTCCGTTGGTCAATTCTATCTTTCTTTCGTGTGTGGGGATTAAACATTTCCGGATTGGACCGAGACTTTCCATGCGGCCTTGCTTTACTACCGGTAGACCGCCTGTCAAGTTTCGTATCATTTGGACTTCGTTTGATACTCCAACGGTTAACCGAGGGACCGAAAAGGCCTCATGTGTGTTGCAGCCCAACACCCCTCCAATTTGGCCGAAACCCACCTAACTCCGCTCCATCATCTAGATCGTTCGATCATGATCGCGTGGCCGAAAACCGCACCTCATTTGGACTCTCCTAGCTCCCTCTATGCCTATATATAGGTCCTTCCGGAATTTCGCGGATCTTCGAAACCCTAGAAAAAGCCACCGCGCCGCGCCGGACATTGTCCGATCCGGCCGGACATCACCGCCGTCCAACCAGGGGCTGCCATGTGGACGTGCGCCCACATCCCCGCCGCCTCGCCCGCACCGGCCCGCCTGGCCCGCGCGCAGCCCTCCGCGCC